>NW_028229646.1:0-48622 GCF_053477565.2 Lygodium microphyllum | reverse complement strand
TATGTTTATTGCCCTGTTGGAGACAGTTAGAGTATTGCTATAAGTTAAGGAACTTGTTTGATCTTCTTTGTCAATAGATTGCTTTGCTCTGTTTTCGTGTCTGTGCTATAATTTACGCGAACGAACCTTGTCCCTAAAAGGCTTAATTAATGAAGCTGATTTTAAGTGTCACACATAAATGTGGTAGGACCTAATTAGAAAACTAAAGCTATTAAGGGAAGCGAGTGGGCGGAATCCCCGACGGGTCCGTCCTACGGCAGGGTGGTCCCAGAGAACTGGGAGGCTTCTCACAAGTTTTTATCGTCATTCGACCTTTAGGTATTGATAGGTTAGAACCCGATTCATGCCGTTTTAGGGGATCGGAATGGGACTATGCCCTATGGGCAGAGAGGTTGAGCAGCGCATCCCTCTCGTTTCCCATTCTCTTTGAACCAAGTGCGGCATGGGTCTGCTTCGGATTGGATATCTCTGCGTAAAGTAGGATGTCCAAAACCCGATGCTAGAATGCTAATAGGAGACCTTGACAACTAGGAACCCGAATTTCAGGTCGATCCTAGTGGGTTCGGTCGTGAACGTTCCGTTGCGAGGCGGATTCGGGAAACCCTAGGCGACAAAACTCGGAACATTCCTTGGGAGTGCCGGGCAGCAACGCTTAGATTTGTTTCTCGATAGACCGCTAAAAGAGTGCCTGGAACGCCGATGGACGGGCACCTCACAGTTGGTATCAGAGCAAAACTTTGTAATGATACGTGATTGATTAATGTATGGTTTGTAGACATATCCTAAATAAAATAATCTAAGTAGTATGGATTGATTGTTAGGCACCTTCTGCACCCACGAATGTTGACATGCAAGAGAAGAAATTCCTTCTCAAGCAAATTAAGGTACCCGAGTTTGATGGAGAAGGGATAGACATTGCAGCAGAGGCAGAGATATGGATTGAGTCGATGGATGACTATTTCTTTGCTTCGCGAACTGCCTCTACCAATCAAGCAATGATAGCCAAACTTAAGTTAGTTGGCCAGGCTCGATTATGGTGGAAGCAATGGTGCAAAGATGAAGGTGTTTCTGAAGCCGCTGTTACTTGGGTTCAGCTGAAAGATGCTGTATGTGGACGATATCTTCCGCCAACCTACCAAACTTTGAAGATGAATGAATTCTTCAAGCTAAAGCAACTAGAATTAACTTTGGAAGCTTAATACTCAAAGTTTGTAACCCTACTAAAATATGCACCACCTATGGATATTGCGCAGCAAGTATCCAAGTTTTGCCATGGCCTAAACGCTCCTCTGAACCACCGCCTTGAAGCAATGCGTCCAATAGACTTGCAAGACGCATTACTCCGAGCGAATCCAATCGCCCAAGAATTTAAATCGGAAAATTTTAGTAAAGATGACTCCCGAGATCTGGGTAAGAGATGCCATACATGTGGAGAGATAGGGCACATCCGTAGGAGATGTCCCTACCGTCAATGTTTCCATTGCAATGAGCTAGGACATGTCCAAGTAGACTGCCCTGACTTAAGTCCAAAAGATACAGAGTCTCCAAGAAAACGAAGTTACACAAGTGCAGTCTTCGAATATATAGAGGAATCAGATGAAGATGGAAACTTAGAACCTACTACACCACTTTAGGATTATTAGAAATCCTAGAAATTTTGTCGACATGAAATACAACTTGTATTGGAATAAACTTTACTCTTGTAACTACAGTTAACTTGAGTAATATGAGTTGCGTCTATTTTGAGCCTAGAACTTGCAAATGATTAGAGATACTCTGGCAAGGAACGATAGTCATAATGTGCAATGAATTTCTCTTAAGTCATTTTTTCTCAACTAATATAGATTGGGAGTATTCTTTAGTATTACAAGCAAAGCCAATTGTCCATGGAACTCAGTCCCGAACTAAGGGCAGCAGGACAATCTGGAAATGTAGTTTCCAAGATAAAGGACCACTCCAATCTGCTAAAAGAATCCTAGAACACTTTGGTCTAAAGAAGAAAATCTTACTAAGGACAACCAAAAATCTTGTGACCACAAGTGATAAAGCTCCGCGTTGTTTCTATTGCAGGGAGTTAGGTCATTTCAAAAGGGAATGTCCAAAGCACCCTAAACACCGATGCTCTGAGTGCCATAACATTGGACATAACTATATCAATTGTCCCAACAGAGCTCGAAGAGAACTTAAGCTTACAGGAAAAGAAGTCGTACAAGCTCCAATGATCTAGAATATACCGAGTGCTTAGGAAAAACCTAGAAGATATCCATGAGATGTAACTACAATAAATTTTCTATTGTAACCAAGACTCAAATATATCAAATACCATAGGTTGTTTTTTCCAAAAGACCGTATGTCTGTGAGAGATCAGAGTGGCGCAGCAGAAGCGTGGTGTTCCATAACCCACATATTCCAAGATGATACCCCCTGTTTCTCTCGAGATGAGGACATCTCGATTTCTCTAAGGGGAGGAGGATGTAATATCTCCGCACAATAAAAGTTAGTTGGTTGGTTTGTAAGTTAGTTAGTCAATTAATAAGTTAGTAAGATTACTAACTAAAGACTAACTAAGGTAAAAACTAACTAACATTAATTATTGATAATTTTTATTTAATTTAAAATATTTTATTTAGAAAAATCAAGAGTCGTAAATTTGATATTTTTCTCGAATTGGCAAAGACCGTAGCTACCCTTCACGTAAGTTACAACGTGAACGAGACTTATGAGTTATATTAATCACTAAAGTTCATGTGCATAGTTTGAAAGGTTCAAAAAACATTAGATTTTGGGCAAAGCTAGTAAATTTTAGATATTTTAGAACTAGATGTCATTTAAAAGAAAAGATAAGTGATTTTTTAGTTAGTTTGAAGATTTTATAAAAAGAAAAATAAAGAAAAGTGACTGGCAAAATCGCGTGCGCCGCGATCGCAGTTTACAGGCAGTAGACAGCACTTCGAACAGAGAAAAGAAGGAGTGAACTGAGAGCTTTCTAATCAAGTGTCTTGGGGTTTTACCCCCCTTTCGGAGCCAATGGAACCATCAGATTTATGATCTGAGCATCAGATCACTGATCTTTCCAAGATCCCCCTCCATAAAGAGCTCTACTTCTCAACCACAAGCCCTCTTCTCTAATTCACTATAAATATGAGGCATGGGAGAGGCATAAGGAAGCATAAGGAGACCCCGAGAGGCTGCGAGAGAGAGGTAGAGAGGAGGATACTCCTCCAAGAGATTGTGAGGAAGAGCTTGAAAGAGATCTTGAGAGAGAGAGAGAGAGAAGAGTCACCTCGAGAGGCTGCAAGGAAGAGAATTAGCTCAATTCCCTCTATCTCGGTCCTCGACTTAACTATCTTCTCTTACGCTCTTCCATCTTGAATCTATTCTACCTTCTTAATCTCTTGAGTCTACCTGCGGACGATGGCCTCCAAGCAAAGAATGTCGCGTGCGGATGACAATCCTGCAACCAGCAACAAGGTTTCGGGCAAAGGCATCACTATCAATCCAACTGCGGTTCCGGTTGTAAGTAATGTATTTTCAATTTGATAGATGCTTGCTTTGATTCTTGTATGAGATACGTTAGGCCTCATACTATTGCACGAGTATAGGTCATGGGAAAAGATAAATTTCATCTCGCTTACTCGGAAGATGGAGTTTGTGAAGTACATATATCAAGGGAAGATAATTGCACCTAGTTACATATGACTTATTTGCTAGTAAAGCAATTACAAGAAGAATTATATTCTAGCTCACGGCAAGGCATGTTAAAGTCTAATTACTTGAGATAATATCACACTTATCTTATCAAGTATTTATACGTTATGCCTATGACATGTTTGATATATGAGGATAATTTTCTAGTTGCCTCATGACTTGACTAAGAGCTAGTACAAGAAATTGATCATAAGGGTTAAAGCTAAGATGTCTTGAGATCCGTTGGATAACGATGACTTTTGCCAATCCAAATTCAGGATTGGGGTATCGATCAAGGTAAGTGACCTATAGAACTTACATCATGGATAGTGTTTGAACCCTTAACATATACCCTAGCCGAAGGAAGGAAGTGTTAAGAACATTTTTGCATAATATTGCTCTTAGATCCCAAGGGAAAGAGTAATTATGCAATGGAAAATATTATTTCATCTATTCTTGCATTGTTTGGAAAGAATGCAATTGGTTTTGTTGATTGATCAAACAATATCCTAAATGCTTTTACATTCAACTGGTTGTTAGTTGTTGTTTGGATGATTATTCCAAGTGCTTGTGATTTATGGTAAATGCATGGCAAGGGTCTGTGATGACAAGTCGCCATGGGAATAAAGGAATGTTTTCTTGGAAAATGATTTTAGGCTGAATGCCTTGTTTGTGCTTGATTCTTAAAGGATTTAATTAAGGAAGGATATATTGTACGGGTGGATCACCTCCATGGTCGCACCGCGTATTAACCCGAAAGGGCACTGCTCGATTCACGGGCCGAAGGTCGAGTGGTAAAATGGCCAACCACGGGTATGATGTTTCGCTCCTAGACAGCTTGTGGGTCAGTCGGAGCTCTGGACACCCCTTGCTAGGTCTAGAATGGAGTTGAAGACCTCCGTGGCCCCCAACATCTGGGCATGTTGGGAGATCCTATTCTAGATAAAGGATTGAGTTTTGGTGCCATGTAAATTGGACCAGTTACTTCTGCAGGGCAGAAGGGATACTTCTGTTGGACAGAAGTGAAACATAATTTCTCCTGTATGGGCGGGAGACAAAGATTAACTTGAAGATAAGTTAACGCTTAGATTTGTTTCTCGATAGACCGCTAAAAGAGTGCCTGGAACGCCGATGGACGGGCACCTCACATGTATATTGCTCATGTTGTCACAATGAATGACAACTGGACCATCTCCCTACACATCCAAATCACCTAATAACTTTTGCAGCCATACCACCTCACATGCTACCATAGCAGCACCTCTCTACTCAGCCTCCGTACTCGATAAAGCAATTGTAGATTGCTTTTTGCTGCTCCATGTAACTGTTGCACTACCAAGGGAAAACATGAATCCACTTGTAGATCTTCTATCTGACATGCTATCAGTCCAATCTGCATGTGTGTATCCAAAGACTTGTATGTCCTTACCTGCCTCATAAAAAAGTCCAAATGTAAAGTGGACTTCATGTACCTCAATATATGTCTAACTGCATCCAAATGAGGCTTTCTAGATATCTGCATAAACTGACTAACAAGGCCAATAGCATAGCTCAAGTCTGGCCTTGTGATAGTCATGTAAATCAAACTCCCTACTATCCTCTTGAACATAGTAGGGTCTTCTATCTCATCCCCAACATCAGCACTCAACTTCACATTTTGCTCCACTGGTATTGAAAGAGGCTTACATGCTGTCATACCATACTTGGATAACATATCCAAGCCATACTACCTTTGGGATAGCCATATACCATCATCACATCTGATCACCTCAATACTAAGAAAGTATCTTAGCTTACCCAAATCTTTCATCTCAAACTTCTTCTTTAAGAAGTCCTTAACTTCAGCAATCCCATTGTCATTGTCACTTGTAATAATCAAGTCATCCACATAGATGACTATGATGACCAAACTTGCATATCCCTTTCTCACATAAAGTAAGCAATCAGCATCAAATATACAAAATCCAATATTGACAAGATACTCTCCAATCTTGTAAAACCACGGTCTAGGTGCTTGCTTGAGCTTGTAGAGTGCCTTCTTTAACCTGCACACATATGTAGGATGCTCTAAATCCTCATAACCTACAGGCTGCTCCATATACACTTCTTCTTGCAATTCACCATGCAAGAAGGCATTATTAACATCCATTTGCTACAAAATCCAACCTTTGGCTGCTGCCAAGGCAATCACACATCTAACAGTTGCCATCCTAGCAACTGGATTGAATGTCTCTTCATAATCTATGCCATATGTTTGAGCACAACCTTTTGCAACCAGTCTAGCCTTATACCTACTAATTGAACCATCTGCATTATGCTTGAATTTGTAAACCCACTTACAACCAATAGCTTTCTTACCCTTAGGAAAGGGTACAAAATCCCAAGTCTTGTTGGCTTCTAATGCAACCATCTCATCCATTGCTACATCCCAATGAGCATGACCAACAATCCTCAAAACAAGTGGGCTCAACATCCTCAACTAGTTTCACCATATAAGCATAATGGTGAGTTGCATAACCTTCAAAACCAAATCTTTTAACAGGGTATCTGACCTTGCTAGATCTGCGTACCACCGGATCACTCAATGGAGCCTTTACATTACTATGAGCTCTCTGTACACCTGGTGTCCTGACAGAAGGAATACCAAACTCATCATCCAAGATCTCCGAACAACTAGAATCTCCATCCAATCCCAAATGACTAGTAGATGCATCATTACCATCCAGTACTTTCTTCTTTCCTTTGTCCTTCCTCCCTACAACACTTATAGATCCGCCTGAAGATGTGGGGCTACTTCTTAGTCTCCCAGACCAAGGGCTCACTATAGGTGTAGTACCAGATGATGTTTCTGGTTCACTAAGACTACATGATTCTTGTTTATCTTTTTGCACATAGCTGCCCTGATCATTATCATCATCCAAAATATCCCCAGCAGGTGTATACCAACTTTCCATCTCATCAAAGATAGCATCCCTACTCTGAACTCACCTATGATAGGGTTATAACAGTGATAAACACAATATTAGTGAGTTTGGGAATCTCCCAATTCCCATTTTTTGAATACTAAAAAGGTGGCACCCGGATAACATGCCCATAAGTTTCTCAAAACCATATGATATGACCTATCATTGGAAAGCGCTTGAAAAATGGAATCTATTGAGCTATAGAGTGCTTGATTTGGAGTTATAGTATTCAAGTTATGACAAATCCAAAGATTTGACCACATGTCCCAAACTTATGGGAAATTCCCATATTCCCCAATATGATGTTGATACCCTTTCTTCTCTAAAGAGTATCCAATAAAAACACATTTTTCTACCTTTGGATCAAGCTTCTTCTGTAGCTCATTTGGCACATGAATGTATGCAACACAATCAAATACCTTAAAGTGCGATACATCAGGCTTCTTGTCAGTAAAGCATTCTTTAGGAGTCATCCCATGAATTGCAGCTGTGGGAGTTCTGTTCATAATGTAAACAGTAGTATGGACAGCCTCAGACCAAAAATGTTTGGGCATATTCTTTTCAGCCATTAATGCCCATGCAACTTCTACAATATGCCTATTTTTTCTTTTTGCAACAGCATTTTGCTGTGGGGTATACCTGCAAGTAAATTGCCTCTTTATCCCATGAGTCCTCAAGAAGCCGCTAAACTTATTAGAGAGGTACTCTCCCCCTCCATCTGATCTCAAGCACTTTACTTTTAAGCATGTTTATGTTTCAACAGCTGCCATAAAAGATTTGAAGTGCTCAAACACATCACTTTTTTCCTTCATGAAGTATACCCATAACTTCCTTGAACAATCATCAATAAATGTGACAAAGTATTTGCTACCACCAAGAGATACATTCTGTGTAGGCCCCAAACATCTGTATGCACTACATCAAGTATTTTTCTACTCACTTCTCTGTCATGCGTGAAGGGTTGTCTTGCTTGCTTACCAAACCGGCATGCTCCATAGACTTAATGCAATTCTGCAACTCTAAATGAAGGCAACCCTATAACCAATCCTCTAGACTGCATTAATTTCAACCTTTGCACATTTGCATGTCCAATATGTTTATGCCATATTTCAATATCTGCAACTACTCCTTTTTCCTTAGTATACATAGCAGCATCCATTGCAAGAATTCCAGCATCCAAAGTGAACATTTGGCCAACTCTACTTCCTTTTGCAACCAACTTGCACTTATCATTAAAGTCTTCTACAAAACAACCTTTTGCATTGAATCGGACCTACAACCCCTACTCTACCATTTGGCCAATAGATACTAGATTCTTTGTAATTGATGGCACATGTAATACATCTATCAGACTCTTTGTCTGGCCATCATACAATGAAAGGGAACCTTTCCAATGTGTGAAATTGGGTGGCATGAATCATCACCCGTCTGCACATAACCTGGGTTTTGTAAGTCCTGCATCTCTCCAAACCATTCAACATGACTGGTCATATGATTAGATGCACCTGAATCAACATACCATACATTATCATGTGTCCCCTTTCCTGCAACTGCATTCATCATATGCTGCATAACAAACAAATGCTAGTTTTTGTCTTCATTCTGTCGTGAAGACAATGCATAGTTTCCTTGTTGCAATTTACCACTGCGAATATCATCCTTCTTTGCATAGCAATGGACTGCAATATGGCCTGTTTTGCTACAATAATGGCAAACAATAGCAGATATGATAGAACCTCTATTCTGCCATCCACCTCTTCCTCTAGAGCTCCCCCTGCCTCTAAAGTTTCCTCTGCCTCCAGAAACCTGTATTTCACCAAACTGTTGATTGAACCTGTTTTACTGGTTATCGCCAGCACGTCCCATACCACGGCCTCTCAAAGATGATCTATCACATCCCCTTCCTGAACTCGAGTAAAATGCTTGGGCCTGTTTACCATTTCTTTCAAACGAATCACCCTATATATTGATCTCTTCAGTAATCATGAGAGAGATCAGCTCATCAAAATCTGGAAATGGCTTCCGTACATATACTGAAGTAATAAATGATTTCCATGCCTTCTTATTGTTAAGGCCACTCAGAGTGGATAAAACCAAATCATCATCATCCAGCATTGCATCAATCACTGCTAAAGCATCTGCAATACTCCTCACCTTCAACACATACTCATTGACAAATATTTTCCCTTTCTTTAAGGCATTCAACTCTTGCTTGAGTTGAATCTTTCGTACCTTTGTATTTACTGAAAACATGCTCTCAAAATTGTCCAAGTTGCATGTGAAGTTTCTACATTTCTGATATGTCCTAGAATAGTATTATCAATTACTGCAGATAGCCAATACATCACCTTTTTGTTTTTCGCATTCCACTCTTTCCATGCTTTTAACTCATCTTCGGAGGGATACCCAGCTCTGGCTCCTTTTCTTTACTTGAAACAAATTCATAAAGGCCCTTTCCTATGAGGAAGTTCGTCGCATGGAACTTCCATGAAGGAGGGTAGTTGTTCTTGTCGAGCTTCTCAATAATGGGATTTCCACTGTTCTCTGCCATTATCATAAAAATGATATAACACAATAAGCTAGTGCTCTACAATCTTCCACAACACGTGCACAGCAATACACCAAGCAACCTTTTTCACTGATTGCTCAATAGTACATGTAATTTGCAACCTATTTGCACATAAACCTTATGTTTGCTTCTTGTAAACACCTCAAAAATTACAGATTCACAATCTCTAACCTGTGCACCCACTTCCGATCAATATAGTTGAAATCACAGTGTACCCTGAAACTGATGTCAATTGTGCTTGGATATTGATTACACATGTTGACAACAATTATCGTTTCTCCACGCACAAACTTGAATGTATACATATTTGCACGGTGTCTAATCCTGAGGAAGTTTCGGCATTAGGCCATTCATGGCAGTCCAGTCCAGACAATGCCAAATGCTACCACCTTTTGAGGTTGTTTTTTTCCTAGTGAGGGCATATTCAAAACACATAAATATTATCCAACATTTTGGAAGCGTTGTTTGCGTTCCACTCCCTTGATTAGGAGCAAACTTGGTAATTCTGTCTTTCTACCCATTAAACCATTAAATCTAGCAAATCATTTCTTAGATTCACTCAAATCGGTAGGTGCTCCATCAATAGTCACAACTTCCCCTGTCCTTCTTATCCCAATGGTACACCAACCTAGCATATCGCTCCCAAAGTTCTTTTGACCTTGCGGCTCTAAAACGGGGCCTGAAACGGCCTCAAACGCCCAAAATAACTGCGATAAGCCCTAAAAGGCTTTTTTGCAAAATGTATAGTGATATTTGTGCACACCAAATCTCACAGCAATCTGAGATTTTTGCTCGACCTTGCTTCCGGTGCCTCCACAGGCACTATCCAAGAGAGAGAGTGGAAGAATGGGAGAGCTTCTTACCCGTTGCTTGCTTGCTTGAACCTTTCTTCTTCTCCTTCACTTCAGCCTTCGAAATCAACCTCTCTCAGTGGCGCAGCTCTAATACCATGTCAAGAATCGCGTGGTGGGGGGACTTGCTTGAGCTGCGGGGCCAAACACACACTGTATACACAAGAGGAAGCTCACTCAAGAACACAAGAAGAGAGATGGAGGCCAAAACGTTTTCTTGCTGGTTTCTTCTTCTTCTTCCACACACTATACAATGTACACAAAGTATAGATAAGATACAACATAAAGGAAAGTGGTCTACTAAGTCAAACAGTGCATAACTGACTACACTATAATCGACTGGCGCTATGTCTTTGCTAGCTGTAGGTAGGTGTAACAAACTAAATATAATAAGTGATAGTGGCCATATGAGTATCATAATGACCACCAACGTGCTAAGTGTAGACGTGCGGACCCATCTAGCCAGGCGGTCCATCATCAATGTCCGCACAAATTGAGCTTGCCATCTCAACACTCCCCCTCAAGCTCAACTCTATCTCTGCAACTCCAAGTAAGCTTCAGAACTTTCGAAGCTTCTCTGCACCCAATACCTTTGTGAAAATGTCAGCTATCTGATCCTGTGTGCTGACATATATCAAGTCAATCTCTCCTGCAAGTACCTTATCTCTCACAAAGTGGTAGTGCACCTCAATGTGTTTTGTCCTAGCATGGAACACTAGACTCCTAGCTAGCTGTATGCTACTCATGTTGTCACAATGAATGACAACTGGACCATCTCCCTGCACATCCAAATCACCTAATAACTTTTGCAGCCATACCATCTCACATGCTGCCATAGCAACACCTCTATACTCAGCCTCCGTACTCGATAAATCAACTGTAGGTTGCTTTTTGCTTCTCCATGTAACTATTGCACTACCAAGGGAAAATATGAATCCACTTGTAGATCTTCTATCTGACATGCTACTAGCCCAATCTGCATCTGTGTATCCAAAGACATGTATGTCCTTACCTGCCTCATAAAAAATTCCATAATGTAAAGTGGACTTCACATACCTTAATATACGTCTAACTGCATCCAAATGAGGCTTTCTAGGCATCTGCATAAACTGACTAACAAGGCCAACAGCATAGCTTAAGTCTGGCCTTGTGATAGTCATGTAAATCAAACTCCCTACTATCGCTGGCACTATGTCTTTGCCAGCTGTAGGTAGGTGTAACAAACTAAATATAATAAGCGATAAGTCAGTGGCCATGTGAGTATCATAATAACCACCAACATGCTAAGTGTAGACATGCCGACCCATCTAGCCAGGTGGTCCATCATCAATGTCCGGACGTATTGAGCTTGCGATCTCAATAGGACTTCCAAAGATGTGACATTACCTCCCTCCTATTGCTAAGTGCCAATCCAATGGCACTTGTTGGCAAGGGATCAGATGATGGGGTTTTTGGAATATTGTCTATGTTGAAGGTCTGCCATGTGGTCGATGATGGGGTTTTGGGGAGATTGGCTATGGAGAAGAATCATACCAAAATGGATGAAAGGTTGTGGAGGCCGAGGATGGATTTAGTGGATAATGGGGGCCTCCAATGTTGGTGGTTGATTTCAGGTTGTCGAATGTACCTAAAAAGAAAAGGAAGTGCACTACTTGGGGGTGTGCCTACCTCATTGTGCAGTGCATTGTGTCTATGAGAGTGAAACTAGAAGTTGGGTCGCAAGCCCATGGTGTTGTCCCATAGTCGAGGACCTAGTTTGTGTACAAAGGTAAGTGTTGTGGGTGTGACTTAGGGAGACACATAGGTGAGCGGGAGCTCCATAGGTGTGTCTTGCCCTTGATGTGCCATAAGTGTGTGAAGTGGGAGAAGGGGTTGGGGTGGTCCCTAGGTGCAATGCTTGCGACGCTTATAGAGTACAGATGGGATGATTTCCTTGTTGTACTTGTTTTATTTCTATTTCTTTCCTTCTTGTCCTTTTCCTTTTTCTCTTCTTTTCGTTTCTCTCTTTTTTTTCAATTTAATAAGGGAGCACAATAAGATGCATCCAGTTGATGAGTAGGGGCCAGATTACATGATACCTTGGGGGCTTTATTGAGAAATTTCATGATTTGTTGATATCCCTTTAAGTTGGTTCTTACATTGAGTGGAGTAGATGAAAAAAACGGGTGGTTACACCCAGTGAATCTATTGTCACTCATATCTTCTAAGAGATTCATACAAAATGTTGGCAAGAGAGTGGCTCTCATCATGAGGTGCACCATTTCATAGCTATCTATTTGAGCATTGAGATAAAAAAAGAGGGGTAGAAATCTCTCTTCCTCTTTGTTTTAGTAGGTTTTTGTTTTAGTATAATTCATAGCAAGGCAAAAGTAGTTACATGTGGTGATGAAAGCGGGGTCGGGGCATGAGGAAAAGTCCTTTTGAGAAAACCTGTTATAGATAGGCAAAGGTCTCTTTTGGTGAAGATTAAGCTTTCTTTGGGGATTGAGGCATTTACATTGTAGATCAGGGGAAAATTGTATCTACCATACACCTCCCAATAAAAATCAACACCAAACCTTCTTGGATAGGACATGTAGATAGGATCATCCCATTCATAGGATAAGGCGTTGTAGAAGGCAATCCAAGCCTCTAAACTAAAGTCCAAGATGTTCTTGGACCACTTAGACTGTGCCTCATATTGCTCCACCCTCTAGGATACCTCCACCACTTTATCTTCCCAGTAGTCTGCAAGTTCCTACTACCACCTTGTGGGGTGCCTCCTCCATTTCTCTAGCTATCTCCTTCCTAGCCTTGCTTAAATCTTGATGACATCCTCCACTACCCTAGGAGATTATACTCTATGCAATGTGAGAGAAAAGGTGAAGGAGAACTCTAATGGGTGGGCATAGTTTTCTCATTGCTCCCACACTACAAGTTCGTGGCCCCAGTTAATAGGATTGCACTCCTTGCTTTGAGGAATGGCCACTTGTGAAAATTGTGGTGTTTTGGCTTGAAACTTCATGTAGGTGTGTTCCACCTGCTCTCTATGCTTATGCCTCATCTCCGCTATCCATTTAGGTGACCTTGCTTCCTCCCCTTGCTCTTTTGGCTATACTTGTGGCTGCAAAGGGGGCTTGGTTCCTACACTTGTTCTTCCTCTTGATGGTCTAGTTCAAAGTTAGGCTCTTCTTCCTGGACCCCAGCTCTGGTAGCTTCTGTTGAGGTGGTTACATTTGATGTTCTGGCTCCCCAGGCCAAGTGAGTTCCTCTATGGGTAAGCCAACTGAGATTAGGTGAGCACATTGCTCCTCTACTCCCAAGCTAGTGCTAGTAGGCTTGGGTGCCTTGGCATGGGTTTTATGTTGCAGTGACCTTGTTATTTCTTGTCTTCTTCTTAGTTGCTCCAATATCTCTTCTCCTCCCACTATGTGACATTCAATACTGTGCTCAAGAATGCACGTTGTTGCTCCAGCATTCCTGTGTCTTTGGTTTCTGCTAGGAGGCATTCACTCTCAGCATGGGCCAGCTTGTAGGCTGAGTTTTTGATTCTACCTTCATTTTTGGATGCCCATTTCTTTGCTTTTTCCTTCATTTGCTTTAGCCCTTGATTTTGGTACTAGGCTAGGGTGGCAATCACCTACTCTTGCTCCTGCCACACAGTGTATGCATTTGTTCTTGTTCTTGGTTTTTATGTTCTCCTTGGTCTTTCATTATGGCTTGTTTGTGGAGAGTTGAATGTAGCTGGTTGTGTAGCTCCATCAGCTTCTTCATGGTCTTCTCATCTCTTTGGTTTCTTACCAACTACAGCTCTATCCTTGCCTCTTCTCTTTGCATCTTAAAATCCTTTATTTCCAACTCTAAATGTCTATTTTCTCAAGAATTGAAGGCACATATAGTTTCTAGGGAGATACGGTTCTCTCTTTTCTCATCATAGAACTCCTTTAGGCTCTCTTCTCCCTCCCTTGCCTTTAAGGCCTCATTTAGTGCAATTACTTCCATGTTTATGATGGTCATCACTCTTGCTTGCTCCACCCTATAGGCTGCAAATGCAATATTTTCTTCTTTGAGCTTTGCAAGCATGGCCTTTTTCTCCTTTGTTTCCTTGTTGAGTTAGCTTTGCAACTTCTTTACTAATTTGTCCTAATCTTCATTGTTGGGTATGGTCGAAGGCAATGCAGGTGTTGACACTTCTAAGAAGCGGGGTACCTTTGGTCCTTGGTGTGATTCTGCGTCAGTTCCTCTAAAGCCACTTTTAACTAAATTGCCAAGTCAACTCCTAAGAGTTGTTGCACTAGATAGGTGATAAGTGTCACTAATTTCAATAGCTCCATCTAACTTTCCAAGTATTTATGATACTATTTTGCCGTAGTAATCCAACTAATATCACTTAATGCCTAAGAACTAAGAAAATCTACTTAGTTCTTTTGTTTTTCTTTTCAATAATCATTTCACAGGTAGGTCTCTAGATTGGGCACTAAAATGCTAAGCCTAGGATAGCTATGGTTTCCCCCATCTTTTAGGGGCGGCTCCTCATAATTTTATCCTACCATACTTGTGGTAGTTTATCCAGGAAGTGTGTTTAACTTTAGGAAGATTGGCTTCAAAATATAGATCCAATGCATCTATCAGTACATCTCTATTTAAGTTCCTTTTAATAGTTTTTTTCTCCACCTTTTATACAATTAATTTTTTAATTTAGTTAATTCAATAAATGTTTAGAGAAATTCAGCTAACATTCCACAAACCATAAACTTTAACATGTAAAATATCTAGTATAGATGTTGAGGCTTTCCCTCATGCTATCCATTCAATCAACTGTGAATTTTAGTGTTGTGTAAGAATATTTATATTTTATCTTTTGATAATAATTATTATCTAATAATTATTTTTTATAAATCATAACAAATTTACTAATAATAATGTTGACCAAGAATACCCATACACTTTCCTTGCCCCCATGTTGACACAAATCAACATAATGCATATATTCTTGTTTTGTATAATTTCATAATCATAATGTGCCCAATATACTTTTCATAGTATAAAATTTATTTTTAAAAAGTACATTTAATAAAACTTGACTCACAAGCTGTATAATAATTTTTCTATATAATTTTAGAGCAAATTTCCAATATTTTTAACATTTTTAATTTTTCAAAATTAAATGAGACATTGATAAATATGAAAAAACCTTTAAAGCGGTAAATTAGGCTTTGAGACATTGCATAAAAATTCTAACCAGAGAAAATTGTAACATCATACTACTTATTTTTGTTAAATGAAATGAAACCCTTACTTGGTAATATGCAGGTCATAATCACATCTTTAGAAGCATGTCCCATAGTCCAGCTGAGATTGCAATATTAATTATCTTTATGAGGTTAAATATTTAGTTTTAATTAAAAGCTTAATAATAGACCATGGCTTTTTCTCAAAATGAAAGTGAGGATTTATGAAGGGGGAAAGACAAATTTAAAATCTTGGCCATGTGTGCATCAAATTGTGCATGACGTAGAGTGATTGAATGCTAGAAAATTCTTCTACAAGCATGCATATTTAGTTTACCCCAGTACATTGAAGCTCCATATTGATGATTATAACAAAATGAGAGAAGCATTGAAAGGGACGGACTAAGGCAAATTCTATGTGGGAATTCAAAGCCAATGGAAGAGGAAGATGTGGATTCGACACTTTTAAGAGATCGAGGAAGATGGAAATGCAAACTTTGTCCATTGCGGTGGTTGCAGATTTTTCATAAATTTTTCAATGGTCAGATTGAAGAAAGATAGCTTCTCAGCTGTTTGAGAAGTCAAGCTGGACATGCAAGATTTTTCAGATTTGCAATCGGTCATCGGACAAAGGAACTATGAGAGGCCAAAGATCAAAATTGACCAAAAGAGGGGAAAAAATTGGGCATGGGCTTTAGGGGGCCCAAAAGGCCCCTATTCTTTTTTGTGTGTGTGGGGTGGGGGGGGGGGGGGAGGGGCCATTTCAAAAACAGCGTGATTAGACACGCCGCCCCCTCACAATGATTTGATGGAGGAGGGTAGGGGAGCTAAGAGCAACCCACCCAACTGATCATACCCCCCAATTTCTTGGTTTCTTCTCTCTCCATCGTCACATTTTGCACACAAAATGGATGCCTGATGGAGAAGATGCAAAATTAGTCTTTCTCTCTCCTCTCTCCTCTTGTTGCCCGTTCATATGTGTGATTCTATGAGAGAAGGGGGTGGAGTTTGATGAAATATGATGATGGAGTGATGGTACTAGAGTGCAAATGATCATATATCGGGTTGAGAAAGAGTGTTAGCAGCCAAGAAGAGCATTAACGGCCTCCCAACCTTGAAATACGAGTCTCAAAAAGCGTGTTTTTATGCATAAGCAATCGTTCCACTTGTTTTATGATAGATTTTGGTTGAAATTGTTTGGAAATGATTGTCTTTGGATGTTAATGATGTAATCTATTACAGATGCTTAAAAAAATAAGAAAATTTAGTCACATAATAATTTATACCTAAATCTGCAAAACCCGCGACTAAGTAGTTTTAAGAAAAATTGTCAATTTTGGGGTTTTTGTGGTGTTTATGGGGTTTGTATGGAATTAAAGAAAGATATAAAATTAATTCTCAACATATGTGATCAGACCAAACTAGAAAAATTAGAAAATATCATATTTATGCATAAATAAATAAGAAAAATAGAAAAAAATGAGAAAACTAAGTTTTTTAATTAAAAAAATAAAAACTAGATTTATATGTGTGGATGTGTGACATGATGGGAGCATGAGCGACGAGCCTTAGTTTAGCCTTGTCTTTGTGTTAAAGTGGAGTCTTTATCTCTTTTATAAAGAAAAACACATAAAAACAGCTTCCTACACTTATTAACGCATGCATAACCTAAGCAGTAGGGAGAAGGAGGTAATTTGAGGGTGACTAGTGGCTAATAAGATTCTAAATTTTGATCTTTTGCTTATGCATGGTATATAAGACATTTATGGTTTAAGTTTAAGAGAGTCTAGCAGCACGAGAATGCTCGATGCTGCTGACCCTAAGCAACTTAGCGTTACGTGTAGATTAAAATCATTGAAAGAAATGTCTTTGCACCTCACAATGTTGATTTCTAAATGATATTACATTGCACACAACTCATGGTGTCATTCCTGGATGCGTTGCAATTGTATTCATGCATATGACCTACATTGAGTATGTGAGATATCATAAGGTGTAGGTTTAGATAATTGAATTCCTTGGGGACTATTTAGTGAGAAAAATATATATATATCTTAGAACGTTTAAAAGCAAGAGTGGAGTTGGTGATGTATGTGCTATTTGTGTTAGCCGTGCATTGAGGGGCCAATCCCTGAGGTCTAGGAGAGCCGCAATGGGGCTGCGACATTCAACCGGGGGGTGTCTCCTTTGTCTATGTTACATGTGTTTCACATCGATATGTGTAGTGACTCCCTCTAAGGAATGTGGGGAAGGCTTAACCATTGGATTACAATTTAAAAAAAACACAAATTTTACTATAGAAGCTAGGGCAGTGTGTCCCTTAGACCTGGCCGAGAGGGTGTGTTCTTTGAGTGTAGAGAGGCCCACAGCTAATGCCTAGAGCTAGTGTCGACCTATTTTGGTTCCCAACAGGTGGTGCATTTTTTGGGTGCCACTAAGAAGTGGGAGTTTTTGAATCTTAGTCAATAGGGACCAATTCATCAGTGCATGCCAAAAGGTAGTGAGATAAAGTCAAAAGACCATCAAGCCGAGCTTTAAAAGCAAGAAAGAGCTAAATGGGCTAGAAACACAATTTTAGTGAATTTGGGAATCTTTCAAGTCCCATTCTTGATTATTTAGAATATTGGGACCAAAAATACATATTTAATTTTCTCCAAAGCTATCATGTGACACATCATTAGAATCCTAATGAAAAATGGAATCTATTGAGCTATTGAACAATAAGTTTGGAGCAATGATGTGAGAGTTATAGCAAAGAGAAAGTTTTGACCATGAGTCCTAAACTTCTGAAAATTTTCCAAATTCACTAGTAGTGTGTTTAGACAGTGGGCCAAAATAATTAGGAGATATTCTCTGCAAAGGAGTGGTCCAATATCTTTACAAGGGCAGGGTCTTAGTAACCCTAGCTCAATGCATAGTCCTTCAGAGGGAGGAAGCTCTAGTACTTCCCCCCTTCCAATTAGTTCGCGTCCACTTCAAGTGGAGTGATAGTTCCGATTGTTAAAACTCCTTTAACGAATCTGGTTGTTACCATGGCACAACCCATTGCAATCGCACCAGGGACACTAGACTTGCTAGCCTTAGGGTTTCCTCTACCCATTTTTAATGGGTTAGCAGAAGAAGACGCGAAACTGCATATCAATGAATTCCAAAAGTTAATGTTTAATTGTCGAATTCAAGATGAAGGACATTTGATGATGTTCTTCAACATGATTTTGGAAGGACGAGCTATAGTGTGGTATCACAGCCTAGAGGCTTGAACCATAACTATGATTGACTTATTCTTTGCGGCCTTTTGAAGAGAGTTTTCCCCTGAAAGGAGAGGTCAGTATTGGCTACGTCTCCTCAATGTTACATGTTAAGAATCTCACAAGAATGTCCGTGGGTATGCCAAGAAACTGAAGGAGGTATTCCGTAAGTTGCAAATCTATATTTCTATTCTAGCTATTGCTCAGTTGCAATACTTTTTGAATGGGCTAGACTTTAACATTCAAGTGCAATTGAGTAGTGTTGCTCTTGCCGGCATTGATATGGCTATTACACAAGTAGAAGAGGTAGAATCGTGATTACAAGGGCTTATACCTCTAGGGTAAAATGGCATTCAAGTTTAGGGTTTGGAAATACTTTAGCGCTGATGAGTGGAGGTCAAGGGATGCCCATGAGTCCTCCTAATGGAAGAGGAAACATAATTCCAAATGTGCCCATGTTGCGAGCTCCTCCTAGTGTGACCATGCCTATGACTAGTCACATGGCTCCACCAATTATTGGAAGCCCAACAATAAATCCTACCGTTGTTCCATGGAATCAACAGCTAATCCTTAAGCAAGTGGTTAGTCCAATGGAACGATAGGTACATGATCGTGGCTATAAGTCAAGTGCCTTGAATGTCCTTGGCGAAGTGAAGGATACTGTAATATTCCCACCACAGCACTTCATATCAAGGAACAAATTCAAACTTGAGGCATTTTAAAAATTACTCGTCGAGATATCACATAAGTGACCGCATGTAATTTTCTTGATATCGAGTATCGCATTAAATAAATTCTACAATCAAACGCGAGAAGACGTCTCAATGTTCCCAACCAACAAAAAGTAAAGACGCCTCGTAAATAATATTACGACGGCTTGATCATAATTTTTCCCTCATTATATTTGATTTAGCATTCTTAATTCCATTTAAATGCATCAAATATTGCATTGATTTTGTAACCGCAAGACAAATCACAAAATCCTTAATCAGTAGAGGAAGAATGCGCAAGAACGAGCATGATATTGAGTAAATTAAGTATCAAAGAGTATGACACGACTTTATAAACTAGATAAGTCATGAGATAACTTGGCCAAAAACTTATGGATAAAATAGACTTCAAATTCGTGAACTAACATGTGGATCTGGAAAAAGAGTTGCAAGTAGGAAGCGAAACCCTAAGAATAAAGTGGGACCTTAAAAGAGAAACCCTAGACTTGGATGGGCTACTTCCTATGCTAAAAACACTTGTTGTTTCTTTTTTATTTGTGCATGCATTGATGGTTGCACAAGAAAGATTGATTGTGCTTGTAGTAGTTAAAACTGATTGTAAATATATAATCAGGATAATAAGAGGAAAGATCGCATTATGCCTCCCCCACGGCTAGACACGGAACCTTGCTCTAAGGAGGATTGTTTTGTACCACCACGAGGAGCTTTGGACTAGACCTGATGGCGAGAGGTCACTCAGTGAGGAATCTGTTAAGCAAGAGGAGGCGGGAGTGCCAAGGGGCTCTGGCCATCAACCTCTCGATCACTCCTAGGAGTTGCCTGACCCGCACAAAAATCAGGATGTGATCCTGGAATCCCCGGTACTAATGAAGGGACAAAAATCTTGGAGGGTTTCTTTTCTTCGGCACATATAGAAGGGATTTTTTGGTGAACGGAGGTTTATCTTCTGCATAGAAATAAGGGGAAAATCATTGTAAATAACTTTGCAAAATAATAAATAAATATGTTTTGCCAAAAGACCATTTTTCTCTATCTTCGTGTTGTGTCGTAAAATTACACGAAGGAACATGTGATAACATATTAATTAACAAAGTTACTTTCATGTGTCATAACTTAATGTGATAGGTAATTAGAAAACTAAAGAAAACCATTTGTGAAAAGCGAGTAGGCGAGATCCCTGACGGATCCATCGTATGGATGGGTAGTCCCGTTAAGGTGGGAGCTTCTCTCAAGAGATTGAACGAAACGTTAATTAGGAAAAATTAGGTAGAGCCAAGCGTTAGCTTACTTAGGGTTAGGTCTTAAAATCTTGATCAATAATTATCTTAGGAGAAAGGTGTGGCAGGTTCCTTGAATCCTAACTAGTTGTTAGAAAAAAACATTACACTCCATGAACCAAGGGTAACTACGATCGCTCCAGTCGGACGAGAAGCCCTTGTGGGACACCTCCGATGGAGCAATTTGATGCATTGAGACCTCAGTTGTCAAAATAGTGCTCAGAGCTTGTAAGTCGAACCTCATGGGGATGGCTGGTACCTTCTGTTATGGGGTTTGGAATATGGGAAACCTAGACAATAGACCCCATGCATTCTCACAAGTATTGGGCAAAGTCATCTAGGATAGTTCCCCGATGGACCACTAAAATGTACTGCCAGGGAATTGTTAGGTAGGCACGTGACAGGTGGTATCAGAGCATAATTGAAATTAAAAATATCTATTGGTTTTAAGACCATATGTTCTAAGTAATAATCAGCCTACTAGTTGTTAACGGATAGAGTAATGAAGCCTAGAACCAGTTCATTGTTTTTTGAGCAATATACACATCTATATTGAACTCCACGGATGACGAGTGGAGAAGAGAAATGATGAGGATACTCAATCACCTATATGATCCATCCCCTATGAATCTCAAAAGAAGATGGTTCTGAGATGAGGGTTATTGTTACATCAAGGGCGATCGATTCTTCAACATGCAGACTAATCTTAAATGCCTCAAATGGATGGAAAATTTAAAAGTAGTTGAGGCCTTTACCTTTTGTTCATTCAGAAGGAATTCACTTATGATTACCAGTGGTTGATAGATACATCTAGACTGCTATGTCTATGACAAGGTATTGAAGGTAATCCCAATCGATAGGATTATAATCCAAGGATGTTGTAAGTATTGAGATTACCATATCCATGGTTTTCCAGATCTACCATTTCCATAGTACAGGTTTTTGGACGTAGATGGCAATTGGCCTACTTTCTTCTACACAAATGTAACTAATATCCATCCTTGAAAAAGAAAGATATAATGATATCCTGTTTTGGAAATTGTATATAGCATCCAGCCCATCCTATTGAAGCTTATGTATCTCTATTTGTAAACATATGCCATTTGTAAATATCCCTTACTTGTAAAAATCATAGCTTAATAATGGCTCTAGATAATAAAAGATAATAGCGGCTAGATTTTGTAAAATAATTGTGCTCTTTGGTCCATCATTGTTTTAAAAACTAGTAAGATATGTTAATGTGAAATCGAAGCTAAAAAGTTTAAGCACTAAACTAATTCATGAAACTTATGATAACCCAGGGTAATATAGCTATCGCTAGTCCGACTGCAATTCAGGAGAAGAAGTATCTCCTTAAGCAGGTTAAGCCATATGAATTTGATGGCAAGGAAAAAGACGTTGAAGCCGAGGCGAAGATTTGGATTGAGACCATGGAGGACTACTTTAATGCCGTGCGAACTACCCATGCTAATTAGGCTATGATCACCTAGATGAAATTGATTGGTGAGGCACGCCTGTGGTGGAAACAGTGGTGTAAAGACCAGGGACTTGTTGAGACAGCTATTACCTAGGAAAAGCTAAAAGAAGCTGTGTGTGGTCGATATTTGCTACTAGCTTATCGCACACTAAAAATGAATGAGTTCTTTAACTTGAGACAATTGGGAATGATCCTAAAGGCATATTACTTAAAATTGATCTCACTACTTAAATATGTACCTTCCATGACTATTGCTTAGTAGGTGTCTAAGTTTTGTCACGGATTGAATGCTCCTCTGAATACACACCTTGAATCTATGCGGCCAACTGATTTGCAAGATGCTTTGATTTGCGCAGCACCTCTTGTTCAGGAGATTCAATCAAAGCCAATGAATAATAGGCTCAGGAATCAAAACAAAGGGACTTCAGGGGGCTATCTTAAGTAAACCCAAGGTCAACATCTACCAGGTCAAGGAAAGAGGGCCAAAAGAATCAGGAACTTCATACCTACAAGAATTAATTCAAGAGTACCTAGCTGTTTCTATTGTAATGATCCGTGCCACCTTAAAAGACAGTGCCCAAGGCTTTAGCCAAATTCCTCACCAAGGACAGTACAAAGGTCAAAACCAAGCTTCAATTGCAAAAAGAAAATCATCTGTTGTAATTCTTAAAGAGCTTGAAGAAGAGGGAAACCCAACTATGGAAGCTGATATGGAGAGGGCATCAGGTCATGCCACCCTCCATAAGAAAGGCCCAAATCACCAATTTTCATTGATTCAAACACCAATAGAAAATGAGGGAAAGTCCTTTAAAATTTTGGAAGTAAATACTCGTTCATGTCACCAAAGTGTGCTAAGAAATTAGGTATAGACGCGATACCTACATCTAGGTTTCTTATGGAACTTGCTAATGGAAAAGAGATCATGTCTACTCAGCAAACTTGCAAAGTGACATTTAGCCTGGGAAGCAATCTCTCTGAAATGGGATTTAGGATCATGAATTTAGGGGCCTACAAATGTCTGTTGGGTATAGACTGGTTAATCCCTATTGAGATGACAAGCTCAACACATGCGGACATTGATGATGGACTGCCAGGTTAGATGGTTCCACAAGTCTACACTTAGCACGTCGGTGGTCATTATGACTCTCACATGGCCACTAACTCATTACTTATTATATTCACGTTGTTACACCTATTTATAGTTGGCATAGTTATAGCGCCAGCAGTCAACTAGTATAGTCGGTTATGCATTGTTTGACTTAGTAGGCCACTTTCCTTTATGTTGTATCTTATCTATACTTTGCGTACATTGAAAAGTGTGTGAAAGAAGAAGAAGAAACCAGCAAGAAAATGTTTTGGCCTCCATCTCTCTTCTTGTCTCTTAAGTGAGCTTCTCCTTGTGCATTCGGTATGTGTTCGGTGCAACACCTTGAGCAAGTCTCCCTACCACGCGATTCTTGACATGGTATCAAAGCCACGCCACTAAGAGAGGCTGATTTTGAAGGCTCAAGTGAAGGAGAAGAAGCAAGGTTCGAGCAAGCAAGCCAAGGGTAAGAAGCATATAAGACGTTTATGGTTTAAGCAAGCAAGTTTTGTGATAATGGCAGAGAACAGTGGAAGCCCCATCATTGAGAAGCTCGACAAGAACAACTACCCTTCATGGAAGTTCCGTGTCACAAACTTCCTTATTGGAAAAGGCCTCTACGAGTTTGTTTCAAGTGAGGAAAAGGAGCCGGAGGTGAGTGATCCTCCAACTGTAGAAGAGACAAAGGCACGGAAGGAATGGAATGCAAAAGACAAGAAGGTCATGTATTGGTTGTCTACAGTAATTGACAATAATATGCTGGGACATATTAGAAATGCAAAGAATTCATATGCAGCTTGGACCATACTTGAAAGTATGTTTTCTGTAAATACAAAGGCACGAAAGTTTCAACTCAAGCAAGAGTTGAATACATTGAAGAAAGGGAAGATGTCTATCAATGAGTATGCACTGAAGGTAAGGAGCATTGCAGATGCCTTGGCAACGATTGATGCAATGCCCGATGATGATGATTTGGTGTCGTCTACCTTGGGTGGACTTAACAATGAAAAGGCTTGGAAGTCTTTTGTAGCTTCCGTATATGTCAGAAAGCCATTTCTAGATTTCGATGAGTTGGTCTCCCTTATGATCACTGAAGAGATCAACATGCAGAGCGAGACATGTAAAAAAAAGTGGTGAACAGGTCCAAGCTTTCTACTCCAGTTCAGGAAGGGGACATGGCAAGTTCTCTTCAAGAGGCCGTGGTACAGGACGTGGTAGTGACAACCAGCAAAATAGATTGAATCAACAATTTGGCGATATGCAGGTTTCAGGAGGTCGTGGTAACTTTAAAGGCAAGGGGAGCTTTAGAGGAAGAGGTGGATGGCAGAACAGAGGTTCTAACAACTCTGGTATTGTGTGTCACTACTGTGGCAAAATAGGTCATATTGCAGCCCAATGTTATGTTAAGAAAGATGATATTCGCAGTGGTAAGTTGCAGCAAGGAAACTATGCATCGTCTTCACGACAGAATGAAGACAAAAATGAACATCTGTTTGTTATGCAGCATATGCTGAATGCTATTACAGGAAAGGGAACACATGTTGATGTTTGGTATGTTGATTCAAGTGCATCCAATCATATGACCAGCCATGCAGAATGGTTTGGAGAGATGCAGGATTTGCAAAATGCAGGATATGTGCAGACAGGTGATGATTCATGCCACCCAATTTCACACATTGGAAAAGTTTCCTTGTCCTTGCATGATGGTAAGACAAAGAGTCTTTCAAATGTATTACATGTGCCATCTATTAAAAAGAACTTGGTGTCAGTCGGTCAGATGGTAGAGCAAGGGCTACAAGTCAGATTTAATGCAAAGGGCTGCTTTGTAGAAGACTTTAATGACAAGTGTAGGTTAGTTGCAAAGGGAAGTAGAGTTGGACGTATGTTTACTCTGGATGCTGGAATTCCTACTATGAATGTTGCTATGTATGCTAAAGGAAAAGGTGTTGTTGCAGATATTGAAATTTGGCACAAGTGCATTGGACATGCAAATGTACAAAGACTGAAATTAATGCAGTCCAAAGGGTTGGTTACAGGTTTGCCTACATTTAGAGTTGCAGAATTTCATAAGGTATGTGAAGCATGCCAGTTTGGTAAGCAGGCAAGACAACCTTTTTCACATGACAGAGATGTAAGCAGAATTGTCCTTGATGTTGTGCATACAGACATTTTGGAGCCTACATAAAATGTATCTCTTGGAGGTAGTTCATACTTTGTCACATTCATTAATAATTGTTCTAGAAAGCTGTGGGTATATTTTATGAAGGAAAAGAGTGAAGTGTTTGAGCACTTTGAAACTTTCAAGGCTACAGTTGAAAGAGAAACAGGCTTGAAAGTAAAGTGCTTGAGGTCAGATGGAGGGGAGAGTACCTCTCGAATGAGTTTAGTGATTTTCTGAGGTCTCATGGGATAAAGAGATAGTTCACATGTAGGTATACCCCACAGCAAAATGGGGTTACAGAAAGGAAAAACAGGCATATTGCAGAAGTTGCACACGCCTTGATGGCTGAAAAGAATATGCCTAAGCATTTTTGGTCTGAGGCTGTTCATACTGTTGTTTATATTATGAACAGAACTCCCACAGCTGCAGTTCATGGGATGACTCCTGAAGAATGCTTTACTGGCAAGAAGCCTTATGTATCGCACTTGAAGGTATTTGGCTATGTTGCATATGTTCATGAGCCAGATGAGCTACTGAAGAAGCTTGATCCAAATAAAGAAAAATGTGTCTTTATTGGATACTCTTTAGAGCAGAAAGGGTATCGTGATTATAACCCTATCACATGTAAGTTCAGAGTGAGCAGGGATGTCATCTTTGATAAAATGAGCAATTGGTATGCATCTAGTGGTGATACATTGGATGATGATGATGATTATGACACTCATTGTCAAGATTGTGGGAGAGAAGGAAGGAGTCTCGCTTGAAGCTTTCTTGCTTGCACAATGGGGGAAGACACACAAGGTGGAGGCTGAAAACAGTTTTCCTCTTCTTAGTTGTGTAAGCCAAAAGAACTCAAGTACAAAGAAATAGAAGAACCCTAGATATGGGTCTCAAACCAAACTCAACTAACTAAGGTGGCATACTAACTGAGCCACGAACTAGAGTAGATAAGGACAGCTATCATGTAGCTAATATTCAGGGGCGGTGTACCAACCGCATCTGCAACTGACAAGTCGGTGACATAAATACACAACGGTCACCCTGGCGTATCACGAGTGGAGCTCGATATGTCAACACTCCCCCTCGAGCTCAATCCCAATTCCTGCACACCAAGCAGGTCTCTGAACTTGCGCAGCTTCTCTGCGCCCAATGCCTTCGTGAATATGTCAGCTACCTGATCCTCTGTGTTGACATAAACTAGATCAATAAGACCTAGTAAAACCCTCTCTCGCACATAGTGATAATGCACCTCAATGTGCTTTGTTCTAGCATGATAGACTGGGTTATTTGCCAAGTGTATACTACTCATGTTGTCACAATAAATGACAACTGGTCCATCTGTAGACTGATGCATATCATAAAGTAGCTTATGCAACCAAGCTACCTCACATGCAGCCATTGCTGCACCCCTGTACTCAGCCTCTGTGCTCGACAAGGCAACTGTAGGCTATTTCTTGCTGCTCCAAGTGACTGCAGCACTCCCAAAAGAGAACACATATCCACTGGTAGATCGTCTATCAGAAATACTACCAGCCCAATCAGCATCAGTGTATCCATGCAACTGTATCTGAACCCCAGTCTCATAAAATAGTCCATACTGCAATGTGGACTTCACATACCTGAGTATGCGTCTAGCCGCATCCAAATGTGGTTTCCTTGGAGCCTGCATAAACTGACTTACCAATCCAACAGCATAGCTCAAATCTGGCCTGGTAATAGTCATATAAATCAAACTTCCTACTATGCGTCTGTACATAATAGGGTCTTCTAGAAGCTCACCTGCATCTGTGCTCAGCTTCACATTCTACTCCAAAGGAACTGAAATAGGCTTACAGCCTGTCATCCCATATTTGGACAGCATGTCCAATCCATATTGCCTCTGCAAGAGCTGTATCCCACTTGGTGATCTAATCACCTCAATGCCCAAGAAATAACGCAGCTCTCCCAAATCCTTCATCTCAAACTTTTGCTTCAATAGCATTTTCACATGAAGGATATCTTCATCACTATCACCTGTCATAATCAAATCATCAACATAAATGACAAGTAGCATAATACCTTTCTCTGTTTTTCTCACATAAAGTGAGAAATCTGCCTTGGAAATCTGAAATCCAATAGTGACAAGATACTGTCCTATCTTGTCAGACCATGCTCTAGGTGCTTGCTTCAAGCCATACAAAGCTTTCTTCAACCTGCAAACAAACTCAGGATGAACAGCATGCACATAACCTGGTGGCTGCTCCATATAGACCTCTTCTTGCAAATCACCATGCAAGAAGGCATTCTTTACATCCATCTGATGTAAAGACCATCCCTTTAATGCAGCCATAGCAATGACTGCTCTTACGGTTGCCATCCTTGCAACCGGACTGAATGTTTCTTCATAGTCAATGCCATATGTTTGTGCATACCCCTTGACTACTAATCTTGCCTTGTATCTGTTCACAGAACCATCTGCATTGCGCTTCACCTTATAAACCCACTTACAGCCAATTGCATTCTTACCTTTAGGCAAAGGTACCAATTCCCATGTAGCGTTTGCTTCCAAGGCATCCATTTCTTCATCCATGGCTTTCTCCCATTTTTCTTTTCCCATGGCTTGCTCAAAAGAAGTGGGTTCTGGTTCCTGTATCACCTTGACCATATATGCATAGTGAATGGCTGTAAATCCATCATATTTCAGCCTATCCACAGGATACCTAACTCTGGTAGACCTGCGCAAAGTGGGTTCACTCCCAGGTGCTCTCAAAACATCCCTGGTCTTCCTTACTCCAGGTGTAACAATAGAAGGAATACCCAACTCATCATCAATGCTCTGTTCTGAGCCACTGGACTCACCATCCACATAAGAGTGACCTGCATTCACATCAAACATGGGCTGATCAACCTTCTCCTTTCCTTTTCGTGATACCTGCATACCACTATCTGCATTACTTTGAGAAGATTCTCCTGATCTCAATCTGCCTGTCCATGGCGAAGAATGTGAACCACTGCTAGAGGACGCTCCAGGTCCACTAATATTTTGTGACTGCTGCTGTGAATTCTGTGCAGCATTACCATTTTGTGCATCTACATCATCAATCACATTTGCTGGTTTATACTAGCTACTCATCTCATCAAAAACAACATCTCTGCTCACTGTAAACTTACGAGTAGAAGGGTTATAGCATCTATACCCTTTTTGCTGCAGAGAGTAACCAATAAAGATGCACTTCTCAGCTTTTGGATCCAACTTGGATCTCAGCTCATCTGGCACATGTACATAGGCAATGCAACCAAAAATTTTCAAATGAGAAATATCTGGTTTCCTACCAGTATACCTCTCCTCTGGAGTCATTCCATGTATTGCTGCAGTGGGAGTCCTGTTCATTATGTAGACTGCTGTAGCAACTGCTTCAACCCAATAAAAATCTGGCAAGTCTTTTTCATTGAGCATGGCACGAGATACCTCTCCAATATGCCTGTTTTTCCTTTCTGCAATTCCATTTTGTTGTGGGGTATAACTGCATGAATATTGCTGCTTTATGCCATGCTCCTGCAAGAACTTTGCAAACTCATTTGAGAGGTACTCTCCCCCTCCATCTGACCTCAGGCATTTTATTTGCAGACCTGTTTCTTTTTCAGCCATAGCTTTAAGGGTTTTGAAATGCCCAAAAACTTCACTTTTCTTTTTCATAAAATACACCCAAACTTTTCTGCTATAGTCATCAATAAAAGTGACAAAATAATGACAGCCTCCAAGAGATGCAGCTTTAGTAGTCCACACATCAGAGTGGATTAATTCCAATGGCTTCTCACTCTCTTGAACATGTCTAGGAAATGGTTTCCTTGCCTGTTTTCCAAACTGACAGGCTTCACATACCTTATGCATTTCTGCAACCTTGAATTTTGGCAATCCTGCAACAATATTTTGGGCCTGCATTGATTTAAGTCGCTGTACATTAACATGACCAATGCGTTTATGCCAGATATCAATATCTGCAACTACACCGGTCCCATGTGCAAACATTGCTGCACTCAATTCAGACATGTCTGCATCCAACGTAAACATTCTTCCCTTCTTCTTTCCTTTTGCTATCAAGCGACCTTTATTTTTCATATCCTCAACAAAGCATCCATGAGGATTAAATCTGACCTGCAAGCCCTGCTCAACCATTTGACCGACAGAAACCAGATTCTTGGTGATATTCGGGACATGAAATACATCGGACAGGTATTTCTTTTTCCCATCCTGCATAGACAAGGGAATTTTTCCAATCTGCACAATAGGATGTGCAGTATCATCACCAGTCTCCACAAATCCTGGTTTTTCCATTTTCCTTGCATCCTCCATCCATTCTGCATGACCTGTCATGTGGTTTGATGCACCTGAGTCAACATACCATGCATCATTGCTTTCTTCTACACTTGTCACAGAATTGTTCATGTGCTGCACCATGAACAAATGCTCATTTCTGTCATCACCCTGTCTGCTAGAAGATGCATAATTCCCTTGTTGCAGTTTTCCATTCATGATGTCATTCTGCTTTTTATAGCAGTCTTTAGCCATATGACCCATTTTACCACAGTAGTAGCATTCAACATTACTGTTTGCATTTTGACCTCTTTGCCATCCACCACGACCTCTTTGGCTCCCCCTGCCTCTAAAGTTACCACGTCCTCCTCCATAGGACTGGTTTTCTTGAGTTTGCTGCATATTCTGATTTCTACCACGGCCTCCAAATCGGCCTCCTCTACCTCTGCCTCTACCTCTTCCAGCATTTGAGTAGAAGACAGCTTCTTTCGAAGTTCCTCCTGAAGAAGATGCACCACCATTTCTCTGTTCCTCAGAAATTAGAAGAGCAATCAACTCCTCAAAATCAGGAAATCTTTCGCGAACTGAAATGGATGTCCGAAACTGTGCATAATCCTTTCCTAGACCATTCAAGGTCACAGAAACTAAATCATCATCTTCCACTGGTGACCCAATAGAAGCAAGTGCATCTGCAATCTTCTTCACCTTCATATGGTAGTCGTTGATGCTCATATTTTCTCTTTGCACATTGTGCAACTCTTGCTTGAGCTGCATTTTCCTGGCTTGCGTATTTGTGCTATACATTTTTGACAAAGTATCCCATGCCTCCTTTGGCGTACTTGCATCCTGAATATGCACAATCATAGAGTCTGAAATGCTGATAGACAGCCAATACATAACTTTCCTGGCTCTCTCATGCCATGCTTTAAATGCCTGCATTTGCTGTTGATTGGGAACATCAGGAAGAACTGGTTCTTCTTCATTTCCTGCAACAAATTCCCAATATCCTTTTCCCATAAGGAAATTCGTCATTCTAAACTTCCATGCTTGGAAGTTGTTCTTGTCAAGCTTTTCAGTGACAATCTGTGAAAGAGAATCAGATGCCATTACAAAAGACTGCAAAAAATTCTGTCACTGCAAAAACCACAGCTTCACCCTCACAAGGGAAAATCTGCAAAACTGGCGAAAGTGGTATTTGACCACACAGTCACTTCCTAGTGACGATTTTGCATCAACAGGCAACAGGGATGATTCTGTAACTCCCAATGTCTCTGCGCACAAGCATACAATGCAATTTTTACAATAACTATTCACCGACCTGTAGAACAGTGGCTGCACAGCATAAAACTGAGTCTTTTCCTGAGTGCGTGCAGAAAACTTCCGCCTCCAAAACAGGCCCCGAAATGGTCTCAAATAAAAAAAACAAGGTCGCCAAGGGCTAAAGCCCTTTCTCGCAGCATATACTGCCCTCTTGCTTCACCGCGAAGGGCGTCTCAACCTGAGACAATGCACTCCTGCACTTTCCGACTGTGCTACCTGCAGAGATCTGCTCCCGAAACAGAAAATGAAAGCAACACTGCTCCTCTTACCAGAACACCGCGAGCTTGGCTTGCTTTCTTGAGCTCCTTACCACGAACAAGGCTCTGATACCATGTCAAGATTGTGGGAGAGAAGGAAGGAGTCTCGCTTGAAGCTTTCTTGCTTGCACAATGGGGGAAGACACACAAGGTGGAGGCTGAAAACAGTTTTCCTCTTCTTAGTTGTGTAAGCCAAAAGAACTCAAGTACAAAGAAATAGAAGAACCCTAGATATGGGTCTCAAACCAAACTCAACTAACTAAGGTGGCATACTAACTAAGCCATAAGCCACTAACTAGAGTAGATAAGGATAGCTATCATGTAGCTAATATTCAGGGGCGGTGTACCAACCGCATCTGCAACTGACAAGTCGGTGACATAAATACACAACGGTCACCCTGGCGTATCACGAGTGGAGCTCGATATGTCAACACTCATGTGTAGGCTGAAAAGCAAGAATCACGGACTCTTAGTGGACCAGAGACATCATCTGGCAGTCCATGGTCTGGGAGGCTAAGGAGTAGCTCTACATCTTCAGGTGCATCTAGTAGCACTATAGGTAAAGACAAAGGAAAGAATAAAGTGACAGATGGCATTGATGTAGTTCTTGATGGAGACTCTAGTGGCTCAGAGAGCTTGGATGATGAGCTTGGCATTCCTTTTGTCAGGACACCAGGTGTACAGAGAGCTCATAGTAATGTAAAGGATCCATTGAGTGATCTGGTGGTACGTAGATCTAGCAGGGTTAGATACCCTGTTAAAAGATTTGGTTTTGAAGGTTATGCAGCTCACCATTATGCTTATATGGTGAAACTAGTTGAGGATGTTGAGCCCACTTGTTTTGAGGATGCTATTGGTCATACTCATTGGGATGCAGCAATGGATAAGGAGATGGCTGCATTAGAGGCCAATAAGACTTGGAATCTAGAATCATTGCCAAAGGGCAAGAAAGCTATTGGATGTAAGTGGGTTTATAAGATTAAGCACAATGCAGATGGTTCTGTTAGTAGATACAAAGCTAGGCTGGTTCCAAAAGGCTATGCCTAGACATATGGCATAGATTATGATGAAACCTTCAGTCCATGCTAGGATGGCAACTGTCAGATGTGTGATTGCTTTGGCAGCAACCAAAGGTTGAAAGTTGCAGCAAATGGATGTGAAGAATGCCTTCTTGCATGGTGATTTGCAGGAAGAAGTGTATATGGATCAGCCAGCAGGTTATGAAGATTTAGAGCATCCCACGTATGTGTGCAAGTTGAAGAAGGCGCTCTATGGGCTCAAGCAACCTAGAGCATGGTCTGACAAGATCAGAGAGTATCTTGTCAATATTAGCTTTTATGTTTCTGATTCTGATCACTCACTTTATGTGAGAAAGGGGGATGCAAGTTTGGTCATCATAGTCATCTAGGTGGATGACTTGATTATTACAGGTGATAGTGATAGTGGGATTGCTGCAGTCAAGGACTTTTTGAAGAAGAAGTTTGAGATGAAGGATTTAGGTGAGCTAAGGTACTTCCTTGGCATTGAGGTGATCAGATGTGATGATGGTATATGGCTGTCCCAAAGACAGTATGGCTTGGATATGTTGTCCAAGTATGGTATGACAGCATGCAAACCACTTTCAGTCCCGTTGGAGCAAAATGTAAAGTTGAGTGCTGATGTTGGGGATGAGATAGAAGACCCTACTATGTTCAAGAGGATAGTGGGGAGTGTGATCTACATGACCATTACAAGGCCATACTTGAGCTACGCTATTGGTCTTGTGAGTCAATTTATGCAAGTACCTAGAAAGCCACATTTGGATGCAGTTAGACGCATATTGAGATATGTGAAGTCCACATTACATTATGGACTTTTCTATGAGGCAGGTACAGATGTACAGGTGTTTGGATACACAGATGCAGATTGGGCTGGTAGTATGTCTGATAGAAGATCTACCAGCGGATACATGTTTTCTCTTGGTAGTGCAACAGTTGCTTGGAGCAGCAAAAAGCAATCTATAGTTGCTTTGTCAAGTACAAAGGCTGAGTATAGAGGTGCTGCTATTGCAGCATGTGAGGTAGTATGGCTATAAAAGTTATTGGCTGATTTAGATGTGCAGGTGGAAGGTCCAATTGTCATTTATTGTGACAACATGAGCAGTATACAGTTGGCTAGGAACCCTGTGTTCCATGCTAGGATAAAACATATTGAGGTACACTACCACTTTGTGAGAGAGAAGGTACTAGCAGGTGAGATTGACTTGGTGTATGTCAGCACACAGGATCAGATAGCTGACATCTTCATGAAGGCATTGGGTACAAAGAAGCCTCAAAAGTTTCAAAGCTTACTTGGAGTTGCAGAGATGCAGTTGAGCTTGAGGAGGAGTGTTGAGATGACAAGCTCAACACATGCGGACATTGATGATGGACCACCTGGTTAGATGGTTCCACATGTCTACACTTAGCACATTGGTGGTCATTATGACTCTCACATGGCCACTAACTCATTACTTATTATATTCAGGTTGTTACACCTATTTACAGCTGGCATAGTTATAGTGCCAGTCGACTAGTGTAGTCGGTTATGCATTGTTTGACTTAGTAAGCCACTTTCCTTTATGTTGTATCTTATCTATACTTTGTGTACATTGAAAAGTGTGTGGAAGAAGAATAAGAAACCAGCAAGAAAACGTTTTGGCCTCCATCTCTCTTCTTATCTCTTGAGTGAGCTTCTCCTTGTGTATTCGGTGTGTGTTCGGTGTAGCATCTTGAGCAAGTCCCCCCACCACGCGATTCTTGAAAATCCCCAATGTCGCACATATTCAGTGCAGAAAAGACTAGGTGACTTTTCAAAACCTAAAGGGAGGAAAAGTGATGACCGAAGGTGAGGCAGGAAAACCCAAGGTTCAACTAGCCAAATCATCTCGCATAATAAAAGGGTTAAGAAAAGGATTACCTGTGTATCTCATAAAATTAAATAAGGTTGAGCAGAATAAACAAGAAGAGGGAGAGCCATATTGGCTGAAGGAATATGATGACATCTTCCTAGAAGAGCTAATTGAATTACCACCTCGAAGAGAAGTCGATCACAAGATCAAACTCGAACTAGGAGCTGCTCCAATCGCTAAGAGTCCATATAAAATGTCTATCCTTGAAGCAATTGAGTTGAAAGAGCAACTCAACCAGTTATTGGATCAAGGATACATCAGACCCAATAATTCGCCATGGGGAGCTCTAGTATTGTTTCAAAAGAAAAAGAACAGAACTCTCCGCCTTTGCATTGATTACCAAGGTCTAAACCAGGTAACAATCAAGAATAAGTATCCGATCCCAAGAATAGACGAGCTACTTGATAGGCTGCAAGGGGCAAGAATCATTTCCAAGATTGAGGTTATTACCAAATTTGGATCAAGGAAAAAGATATCCCCAAAACTGCTTTCAATACCATATATGGTCATTTTGAATTTCTTGTAATGTCTTTTGGTCTAACTAATGCCCCTGCTACATTTAATAGATTAATGTAGGACATTTTTTAATCTTATCTTCATGCAATCGATGGATAGTCATCAAGCTCTTGTTGAGCATAGGAGCATGTAAGACATCATGGAGCATAAGAGAAGTCCCATCAGGCAAAGCTAGGTGTATATCCCTATACCAAGAATAGCATAAGTCTAATCAAGGCCCAAAGAAAAGCATCCATCAAACTCCCTGTAAGTAGAGAACCATACTCTATGTGGAGTAACATGACAAGATGCCATAGAATCCAATAGCCAATCTGAGGCATAGGCCATATCACTGAGCAAGAAAGTTGTAGGGAAACTAGATGACAAGATTACATGCTCAATTGCATCATCATGGGTAACAACATGTACCTCGCCACTAGTAACATTGGTAACACTCGCTCCATCTCTTGTATCTCTGACTCTCTACTCATGTCGATTCCATCTTTGTCTGTGCTACTCCCTAATCTATCTAAAGCATTTTCTTTGAACATGCCCAAGCTTCCCACAATGGAAGCAAACAACATCTAAAGTAGAAGAACCTATAGAAGACGACAAGGAATCCAAGTCATCATGAATAGGGATATCCACATCCAATGAACTCAAAGAGTCTAGGGTTGTCCCAACATAGGGAACCTGATCATCAAGACAACTGTCAGTAGAAGCACAAGTGGTAGAAGCATGTTGCTGCAAGTACTCTTCCATCCTCACTTGAGAGGGAAGCATAGAAGCATCAACCAAGGATGCAAAAGCTCCCGCATGAAAAAGACTCATAGCTAAGTGCATGACATAACCAACCACGATAGTGTAAAATCCAAGACATCTGTCAAAAGAGCATATGGTATTTAGCCATGAAATCATTCCATAACCATAATGGCAAACATGACTCTACAGTACATCAGACCACATAGTAGTATCTAAGTCAATGCAAGATTAGTAAGTGGCATAAGATCCTGCAATGGTCAAGCTCCAAGAGAAGCCCAAGTATCTGTACAACAACATCCAAATAAGTGGCTCTGTAAAGTACATGATAGTAGACAAAGTGCATAGCCGGGTAAGCATCAAGAGCAAGTGGTCTCTAACCCGATATGGGCAAACTCAACCCAACTAGCATAGAAGCTAGGCAACATAGAAGCAACAAAGCCATATTTGCTAAACCCAAGCACTGTCAAGAAGTCCACTGATCAAGGAGTAACCCACAAAGAACCAAGCATCAATGAGCAATGAAAGCTCAATAACCAACTGCCAAGTCAATGGAGCAAGCACTACTCAAACATGTAACTGCATCCAAGTAAATCCAAGATCCATAATTGGGGCATTAAGGGCCAAATAGCATCCAAGCTGCATAAGTGATAAGCCAACCAAATGCAAACTGCTCCACAAAATTCTCAAATGCAAGTCGATTCAAGCCCAAACATCTGCCATATTGCAGCCGACTCCAAAAGTATCCACATCAGACATTAGTCCCATAATGGGTAGCACAGGGCATAAACCTTGTCAAGTGAAATGCCACCTGCAAAGAAAATGACAGTGAACCAAGAATTGAGCTCTACTCTTTTCTCAATAAGCATCTAGGAGCATAAACATCAAAGTGGCATCATCCAAATACATCATCATATCATCCCGAGTAGTCGGGAGCACCCATAGACCATAGGCATAACCAAACTGGAGGTAAAATAACCTGTCCACCAAGGTAGCATAAATCCCAACCAACAATGAAGTTTTCGCATCCAAATCAAGTCTCAATAGCTCTCAAATAACATATCCAGGCATTAACTATGATGACCAAGTATCAATACATCCAACAAGACACTCGAATATCAACAAAGAACATTATGCATAAGTCATCCCTGATAAAACCTTGTTGTTCCCAAACAATGTACAATAGTAAATCCTTGCATAAATTGAGCTATGGAAGCTCAAACCAAGTCCCAAAGCATCTCAAAACATTTGGTAAACATTCCCAAAGCATTTGGGCATCAAATACTAAGCCTTGGGAGTATCACATAATCTAAGAGCATGACATTTTCTTGTTGTAAATCAACTTAGATCTATTGCAGAAAATTTTGCAATCAGAATTTGGTAGATCTAACATTGCCATTGCATCCGGAGTGTGCCAAAACCCCAAGTTAGACTCTTACCTTGCCTAAATCGAGTTTCGAATGCCAAGATATGAGAAAAAATGGGATTTTTGAAATAAAGCTTGTATGCAAGCTCACCAACTCGTTTGAGGATTTGATAAGGCCCATAGTAATGATGAGCCAACTTATTATGACCACCTTTAAGAGAAGCATACCTATATTTAGGCACTTTGAAAAATACCCAATCTTCTTCTTCAAACTCTAAAGGTCTCCTCTTTTCATCAGCATAAGCCTTCATAACATCTTGTGCCTTCCTAATGTTTTCCTTGCATTGATGTAAAAGAGCTTTCATTTTCTCAACTTTAGCCTTGGCTTGTGGATTCACATCTTCATGAAAAAAGTATGAAGGTATTTACACTTTGTGTCCATAAAGTGCTTCAAATGGCGACATGCCAATGCTCATATGATGAGTGTTATTATAACAGAAATCAATAGGATGTAACCAATGATCCCACAAAGCTTGAGTATCATGGAAAAAATGACGAAGATAGACTTCCAACCATTTATTGACACGCTCTGTTTAGCCATTGGTTTGTGGATGATATGTTGTGCTAGGAGTCAAAATTGTTCCCATAGAAATGAACAAACTCCTCCAAAAACTTCCCATGAATTTAGTGTCACGATCGAATACTATTTTCAATGGCATACCATGAGGCTTAAAAATACATTCCATGAACTGTTCAGCCACTTGCTTTGCTGTAAATTAAGCCTTGGTAAGAATAAAATGAGTTGATTTAGTCAACCGGTCCGCCACCACATAAATGCTATTCCACCCATGCTTTGTTGTAGGTAATTCCACAATAAAATCCATTGTAATATCAATCCACTTACCTTGAGGAATAGAAAGTGGCTGAAGTAAACCACCATGTAGAAGAGAGGAGTCTTTATTTGGTTGACACAGAAGACATTGCATAACATAATCCTTAACATCCCTCCAAATGCCCTTCTAATAGAAACTCTTGTGGATATTATCAAATGTTTTGAACAATCCATGGTGTCCCTTTAAAGGCAAAGAGTGCATCTCATGCAAGACTTGGTCTTTAAAAGAAGATTGTGGTGTCAAGTAGACTCTATCATGATACCATAAAAGACCATTGTGCCATTTGAAATTGGAATACTCTTCTCCTTTACCTTGCTGAAATTCCTTCATCATCTTCGATGCTTGCTCATCAAGAAAATAATCTTCTTGGATGTCATGGATCCAATCCTTATGCACGATTGAAATAGTAGAGATAGAACATGCCCACATTCTTGATAAGGCATTCGCCACCACATTGTCTTTTCCAGCCATATAAGAGATCTCAAAGTCATATCCTTGAAGAGTAGCTAACCATCTTCATTGCTTGGGAGATAAATTTGGTTGTGAAAGGAAGTATTTCAACACATGATGATTGCTTTTGATCTTAAAATAGCTGCCATAGATGTAATGATGTCATTTTTTGATAGCATGCAATATTGCTAACATCTCTTGCTCATAAACATATAATCAACACTCCTTGTCATCAAGCTTTCGACTCTCATAAGCTATGACTCCATGATCTTGACAGAAAACAACTCCAATTCCTCTTCCACTAGCATCCGCACATATGATAAACTCCTTGAAGAAATCTGGGTATAGAAGGATGGGTGCTGAAATTAGAAGAGATTTCAACTCATTGAAACTTTGATCGATGATGGAGTCCCAAGAGAAAGCCTCCTTTTTTAGACTATTCATCAATGGGGCCGCCACATGAGCATAATTGATGAACCTTCTATAGAGGGATGATAACCCAAGGATTCCTCTCAAAGAGGTTGCATTCATACAAGTAGGCCATTCTTTAACACATTTTACCTTATTGGGATCCACTCTAATTCCTTGCTCTCCCACAACATGACCTAAGTATTCAACTTCATTTTCCATGAAATAACACTTTGTCATCTTGGCAAAGAGTATGTGTCTTCGTAATGTGTCAAATACCTCTCGGATATGCTTCAAATGCTCATCCTTGGATTTGCTATAGATTAAGATGTCATCAAAGAAAAGAAAGACTATTTTGAATAAGAAGGGCTGCAATATTTTATTCATGAGAGCTTGAAAAGTAGTGGGTGCATTGGAAAGCCCAAATGGCATAACCAAGAAGTGGTATAACCCTCTTTCAGTCCTAAAGGATGTTTTGAACTCATCTCCTTCCTTCATTCAAATTTGATGATAACCCGGTCAAAGATCTATTTTGGTGAAGACCTTTGAATCTTTAAGCTCATCCAAAAGATCATTAATTCAGGGAATAGGATACCTATTCTTGACTATTGACTTGTTCAAATCCTGATAATCAATACTATGGGAGCTTTCGCTTAACCGCCAAGACCCATAGACCGCTTATTGTTTCAAGCGTTCCAAGCCAAGCACTAATGGCTACCTCTCACATAGCCGACGCGCCATCCATATCTATGGGTGTAGTGAGCTTACCTCCATGCCGATTGAGTTACCTCCTCTCACACGCACTCCGGTAACTCCACGATCCAAGTGCATGCTTCAAGCAAGCTCCATCCTAAAGCTCCATGCTCCAAGCTCCATCGCCGCGAGTAAGACAAGAGAAGAGAAGAGAAGGGAAGAAGAGAGGAGAAGATGGAGAGCTTCTTCTCCTTGGTCCCTCACCCTCACACACTCACTCCCTCACACTCTCACACTCCCTCTCTCAAGCATAAGTGCAAGCAAGCAAGAACAAGAAGAAGAAGAAGAAGAGGAGAGCCACTTTTGGCCACACACAAGAATGAGCTTCTCATTCACTTTTCAACTTTTTATACAAAACCCTAAATCCCTTTTGGGTGGTCATCCCCTTATCCGCTTTTTTACATGGCCGACTGTGGCCTAGGCCCTTTTTCCCATTGCCCTTCTATCTTCCTACCTTCCTTCCTACCGCCCATCTACCTTTACAAATTGCACCGGGGGTGAGAGCCTGACACTCTTTAAATTAAACCATGATGTGCTTGTGCTCTTTTACAAAAGTATTGATTTACGCTTCTTCTTGTGCGCCCTTTTCCTTTATTTAGGACTTTTCTGCATTTCTTGTGCTTCCATATTTTTCTTGGCGCGCCTTCATCTTTCGTTTCACTTTTTCCTTGGCCTTTGTCTTCTGCTTTAGATTTTTCAAAATTTTCACCTTTTTTGTCTAACGGTTAACATTACCCCCCTCCTAGATGAGTGCTAGTCCCATGGCACTCACCGTCGTAGGTACCAGGCTTTAGCATACACCAAAGACGTGGGTGGCAAGGACATTGGTGGTTGCCGTGGAGGAGTGTTGGTGGTGGTATGGAGGAAGGTCATTGGGGGCACGTTGGTGGCCTAGGTGGCTGGTGGTAGGGTTGTTGGAGTTGGTGGTAGGGCTATTCTTTGTTGGGGATTTTACACATGACGATTCTTGGTGGGCCTGCAGGACGATAAAGGATAAGAATTCAGAGTTAGGTGTCGATGAAGAGCGAATGATATTGTTGTTGGAGTCTTCAATACCTGCAATTGAAAACCTCTCATAGGTGGTCTCTCCCTAGGGGTAGTGCTAGTCTTCTCTATTGTGCACAAGACATAGTGCAATTAGTTTGGGAGATAGGTCGAACTCTAAGCAAGCTGAGAGTATTGTCCTGCACTTGAGGACCCAAACTGTGTATATACTTTGATGCAGATATTATGTGAGTGCTCGTGCATACTTAGATATTACGTAGTTAGAAGACCGCGGGCTAGTTTCTCGTAACAATGTGTGGATGAAGCAAAGTTGTCCATGTTGAGAAGAAGTACACGTGAAGGTATATGAGACATCCTTTGCATTGTGACTACATGACGTAGCATAATTGAATACAGGGACACCACACTTTCGGTAGCTGGAAGCTATTGGACTTGCTTGATGAGGATGGTATACTTTTCATGGCCAATCATGTGGTGCTTACCACAATTGATTGCAATGGTATTAAGGCAGAGTGCAAGAGGGAATTGTGCAAGTGGGTCAGGGTGATAGGACTAACCATAGGTGAGACAAGCTCCCTAGGTATGTCCTACCCTTGATGTGCCCTAAACAATTGTGGGTAATGCTAAAGGGCTAGGGGACTAGGAACGAAGCCAGTCGACCAAGGTCACTCGACATACTTAATTTGAGGACCCGTAGGTTCTGTGCTGTGATCGTGGATGCTTCTCACCTTTTCGTTTGTTTCTTTTCTTTTTTTTCTGTTTTATTTTTTGTTTCTTTTTCTTGTGCTTTTTTCTTTCTTTCTTTCTTTCTCTTCTCTTTTTTCCTCTCTTTTTTTTGGATTTGCTTGAGTACAACCATTGCAATATGTTGAGGCTATCAGCCTTTCAATGGGTTGGAAAATGTCAAGCTTCGAAGGCTCAGGAAATGGATATTATAGTGATGATTGTGCCCTAGCCTCGTTGTTAGAGAAGCAGTTGTTGAGATGGGGAGATACACTTGAGATATTGCAAACCTCTTTGTGACATGCGATGTTGGTACAATTGAGGTAACAACTGCCATGAGCCAACTATAGAGCTTGAACCAGAAAGAGAGCATAGCCCATGAATATGCTTTGGGCCATGTGATGTGGGCGGTTGGCAAGGGTGATTTTTGCTTTCGACAGAGTGGCTTTGTCGCGGCTCTTTGTGGGGTCGATGGTCTTGCGGTGATCGGGCATTGAATACTTTCGCACAAAGACCTGTATCATCTTGCATCCACTTGTCACTTCATGAGAGTACATGCATGGTATATGCCGCAACTATAATAAACCAGTGCAACACAAGGAGACATCACTTATCTAAATTCCAGGGTGTTAACTTAGATACTTATCACCTGCGCTTGATTATCTTTTTCTTTTGCTAAAGACGTGAAATATATTAAACGCAGATATGAAAAGTTTGTACAATTTGGGAAACATGTCAACACTTAACCATTTAAAGACAAAAAGTCATGGCCAGGTAGCATTTGATAAGCCTTTTATACAACATGGGGCTACTCTATTTGTACGAGGTGGGGCGAGTCTGGGTGGTCGGGCGACTGAGGCTGTGCTGGTGAGGGGCTCCTATGAGGCTAGGAGGGGAAAATGTCGGCTGGGACCCGAATGGTGTAGTCCCTGGTCACAACTATTTCCAGAATGCTTTTAAACAATGCATCAAATTCTTGCTTGTCTCGAGCTACCCTCTCCTCTTTTGAGCACCTGGTGCTCGAGTGTCTGGTAGGAGCATGCACGGCTGGTGTTGCCACACCCCATGTGCTCTCTTGAGCTTCTATTCCCCTGGCCTGGGGATCTTTTGGCCTACGTCCGGACCGGTGTCACTTCGTTTCTTTGCATACCTTTTAAGTATAGGTACATAGCGTTCCGGCGGAGGCACTTTTGCTACATGCTCCCTTCGATGGCAGATAGCGTCCTTGCAAGCTAACTGCACTGGGTGCTCCATGTCGGCTATTGTAGGGGGACCTAAAAAATGCGAACCAAGGATTAGGCCTCAAGGCAGGATAGAACTATTTGCATGGAAGGGATTATACAATGGGTTATCAAGCACATATCATGAGGAGGGGAGAGGTGAGGCATACAGTGTTTGTTGTAGAGGGATGGCCCCCATGATGATGTTCGTTTTGCCTCCAACCATTAGCAGATATTGGCTTATGCTAAGTTGTGTGGACTGGTTGTGGAGTGGGGTAGGGCTCATCCTTTGAAGGATAGACCGAAAAGGGGGAAAGGTGTATAGAAAGAGACGGTACCCCATCTACACCATCAGAGTTGTTGGTCAAGGCTTCCTATGGTGGTAATGAGGGTTGCATGCCCTTCACTTGGAGGTGGGAATGGTCACACGACTTTTAAATGTGTGATGAGAGGAGGACCTAAGGAGCTTAGCCTGTCAAACCCAACTCTTCTCCCTGCACTTGACTATCATTGCTTGTGTGTGTTGATATTGTCTATACAGAATCACACAAAAATCATTGTTTATTTATATACATGTTTACAAATCCATGTCACTTCACGAGGATAAAAGCCAATTGTAGAACTCCGGATTGTACTGAAGTGTGGCACACACATCTAGTACTCGTGGTAGCTTACTCAATATCGATAGATATTTTGCAACATCGAGTAGCATTGAACCTTGTCCGAGTCTACTGGCAACACGTAGCTCCTCCTCAGTGAAAACCTTATCAACCAAAGAGTTCTCTTTCCTAGTTCCAGCTAAGTTCGTATCCCAAATGGCAGTTAGCACTCAAAAGGAAGTTGGCACCACATAGGTTGGGTCTCTTTGAGACCGCCATTTGGCTAATCGCTCTTTTGAGACTGTCATGATTTGGGCTCCTAGTTCGGCTATTGCAACATGGTTTTCAAACCAACATTTCTCAAATTGACTTTCACCCTTCGATTGTCGCTTTAGTTGCTCTATCTCTAAGAGATTTGGTTGGTAGAGCACATCATTGAATGTTATAGTTAAGCGTAGTTCGTCGGCTTCCTTGTCAGAGATGAGTCGAATGCGTTCATGCAGGAGTCTATCATAGTGCTCATTAAGATGTTCTTGCTCTTCCCAGGATAGGGAAAATGGCAACTATTCTTCAAGCTACTCCTTAGGGAATGCACCCATGTCCGCAAGGATGTAGACACGTGCGAACACCTTGAGCTTAGCATCCAACTCAATTAAGCATTCTGTGACACTTTATGTTCAACGAGGGCTTGCTCGGTTGCTATCTCATGCGAGGTTCTAGGAGTTTGCCTAGGCTTTAGCATAGCTAGGGGCTCAGGCCTAGATGAGCAAGATTGGTCAACGCTAGGATTGCTTATGCTCTCGGGGATTGTGTGTTTTTCCTTAGGTTTTGCTGTTATTTTGTCATGGATCTCCTTGGATGTGACTAGTATAAATTTGTCACCCTGTTGTGATAGCGTTGTATCCACTCTTGATTGGTCGATGCGAGTTCTATTGTCGGTGGATTGAGTGTTGAAAGAAACTATTGATAGCAACGGCTGCTTTGATTTTTCAGAGCACACAGATGTGTCTGAGGTTTCACCGCTATTAGGAGAGACATCAATGGGTTCATTGGTGGATGGACTTGATGCTTTATTCCCCATCTCTCCAGCGCTCTTGATCTCAATGCTCTTGGGGTCCACAACCACCTATAGCTACTGGTGTTTTCGTTGTTTTCTCCTCTTTTTCTTGGTCAGTGAAGGTGCATAACTTAATGACTCAAGACCTTGAACTAGGTTAGCCGTTGATGTGCTTGGTTGGGCCTGAACTTTTCCCTGCTCTGGTGTGTCCTCATGGGACATAGCCATGACCTACTCAATAGCCTTGTTAGGTTCTGAGGGTACAACTACCTCCCTTTTTGGAGAGTCTAGCTCTTTCCTTATGTTTAACTCCTCCATTCTAGGCTTTAGGCACTTTGGAAGTGCTGGAGTTGTTAATGAAGTTGGTTGCGACACCTCCTCCACAGGTAAACTACTAAGGACACGTTCCGCAAGGGGCATTGTCACGGCCAAGGGCTGTGACTACTGTGATCCCTGATTTGAAGTAGTAGCAGCTAGTTCAGTGGACTTGCTACTATTGGTGGATTGCGGTGTCAAGTCCTTAGGGCAATTGGAAGTGGTCGGGTCTTTTGTTGCCCTTAGAGCATTCAAAATCGTTGAGGATACACAAAAGCCACTAGTGCCCAAGGAGCCTTTGATTCCCAAGAGGATAGCAGGCATCATAGGCACAAAATTGTTCATGGCAAGGTTAAATGCTCAACAAAGAAAATAGCAAAATCATCTAACAGCCACGAGTAAATTTCCCAACTAGTGTCAAAGCCACTTATTAGGAGTCCCAAGTATCCTACACCCTCTTCCCCTAAACGGACACAGGAAGCACAACACTTGTCAAGTGCGGCTACTCAATCCCAATCTCTACCTACATCAGAGCTTCCAAATGTCCAAGAGGCAGGACACGACACCACCCTTAGCTCTCAACCTAAGGATATGCCTGTGCAATCCACCGTGGCTAGCTCAACTGATGTCTGCTTTGTCAAGCATGTTAGGCTGAGGATCTACCCTCCAATTGGTCCCATTGGGTTTCTTGATTTCGACCATGAGGGGCTCGGTCACTCCACTGTTTTTGACTTAAGACTTGGTTTTTCGTTCGATCTCCTCCTACGCTTCTTTGCTCTTGATACGATCTGGCCTTCAGTCGACAAAGGAGGTTTAACAGGGGGTTTTGGTACCCAAATCCATCGATTACCTGCATAATACCCTTGAGCATGTAGCAATGCTTTGGATATCCATTGCGGCATTGTATTGACTCTCCATCGATGCCTTCGTCTATAAGGCTTGGGCTTCTTTTGGGGTCTTCTACGATATTTGTAAGTCCAAAGGCCATCCTTGTCATTGTCTCCTGACCTTCTTGTTTCAAGCATGGCCTCACTCACTGGTTCTTGTTGTTTGACCTGTGCTTGTATTAACTCTTCCAACAAGTCCTTGCTCTCGTCAGCAGGCTTGACTGTTATGTCAACACCTTGCTTGCCTTTCCCTCGAGATTCGATGAGGTCACCCTTGCTAAAGGTCATGACTATCCTTATACCCGGTAGTGTCAGGTGTATCCTATGTGCTACATAGTCAGCCTCACACTTGGTCGCCCTTTTGAAGGGTCTTCCAAGGAGGGTTCCCTTCTCACAATTAGCACTATTTGGAGGAACATGAAATATGATAGGCAAGCTTTAAGTTTCAATTGTCGCAAGGATTTTGCACTTCCCTATGAGTGCTTGTGGGTGTCCCCCGTAAGGGCTAAGAGTTACATTAGTCGGTGTGAGCTCTGGTTGGTCTAGTAGGGTCCATGATTCATAGGTCAAGATATTAAAATCTGCTCCTTCATCAATCAGAGCATCAATAGTATGCTCTCTTTTGCGGTGAGTTTGACCCTAAGATAAGCAGGTGGTATATGTCTTCATCTTCCAGGTCTTGGCTTATAAATTTAAGCCTTCTGACAAATGCCCTTGAGTCCCCAACTACACGACTAGATGTGGATTCTCAACTGGTGCCTTGGATCGTCAGTGTAGTGCTATTCAAGGAGCATCTATCGTCAGGACTATCATATCTAGTCATTCTCGCTATTGTAGCTTGATGTTGTTGCTTTCCTCTTTGACTAGATGCAGTCGGAATGCAACACGTATGTGTTTTTGCAGTGTGGCCTTTTTGCCCTTGTTGGCTAGATGGGCCCATTGAGGTTCTAGGGTCTCTGTTTGTCTCTATTCGGGTACGGGCTTTTGGTTGCTCTTTTGCAAGTGAGAATCCATGCTCGTGTAGAGCCATTGCTACACTAGGGTTTGTTTTGGAGGACCTGTCATGGCACGCGTTTTCTCCCCAACCTACTCGGGGGAGGTGTAGAGGGGGCAGAGCCCCCTTTGCGGGGGTCTGGGGGCAGTCCCTCCCGGCCCACTGGTGATATTAAACTACTTGCTTTAAGTTTCAGCCTAGTGATCGATCTACGATACAGTTTTGGCTCTATATGGTCTCTCGATCAGTATCACTGCCTTCAGGCTAAAATTTGAAAAAAATCTAAATTTGGCCCGACAGGTCTGAATTGCAAGGGCCGAGTGCCTTATTCGGCCCGGGGGCCGAGTGGAAGGGCCGAATGTGACTGGTCTGAATGTCAAATTCGACCAGTCCGAGTCAGGCAGTCGGAGGGTCGAGTGGTTGAGGGCCGAGTCGAGTGGGCCGAGGCCGAGTGAGCCGAGGGTCGAGTCACATGGGTCGAGCCAAGTGGGCCGAGTCGGCAAGGTCGAGGGCTGAATTTCAAAGTTGGTCTGAATGATCAATTCGAACAAGCTGAGCGATGGGTATCTGAGTCGAGTGGGCCGAGTCAAGTGGTCCGAGTGGTAGTGGGCCAAGGGCTGAATGGCTGAGCGGTCCGAGGGCCGAGTCGAGTGGGCCGAGTCAAGTGGTCCGAGTGGTAGTGGGCCGAGGGCCAAATGGCTGAGCGGTTCGAGGGCCGAGTCAGGTGGGCCGAGTCAAGTGGTCCAAGTGGTAGTGGGCTGAGGACCAATTTTGGGACTCAGCCCAAAATCGCCATCACTCGGACACGCCGAGCGCAGCGCGTTTTTTGCCGGTGTAATGATAAATCGCCCGAATCACAGGATTCTGGTCACAGCCTGTCATACACACCTCCAGATCAAAGCTATGGATGGAGGGGAAGAGTTGTATATACCTAAAATAGCCAATAAACTCCAAAATGCAAATCAGCAAATGAATCAAACCCTCATGCCCTGTTATGACAACAGAAACCGTGATGCTTGTTTTTCTTCTTTTTCTACCCTAATGCACCCAAATCACAAAGCAAATAACTACCCTACTCCAACATGCTTTTCCAAATCCAAAAAACCAAAAACCTACTTGCTAAGGAGATCGAATACCTCTTCAAACTCCCTCGCTTCCTACCTATCTACCTCAAGCACCAGTTCGGGGGGAAAACCCTTACTTCGATACTTGATTCGAAGCGCGCAAGCACTCAAGGCTTGAATCCATTGGTCCCGGCAACGGAACCAAAATGTGGGAGCTTTCGCTCAACCGCCAAGACCCACGGACCGCTTATTGTTTCAAGCATTCCAAGCCGAGCACTAATAGCTATCTCTCACATAGCCAACGTGCCATCCATATCTATGGGTGTAGTGAGCTTACCTCCATGCCGATCGAGTTACCTCCTCTCCCGCGCCCTCTAGTAGCTCCACGATCCAAGTGCATGCTTCAAGCAAGCTCCATCCTAAAGCTCCATGCTCCAAGCTCCATATCTTGAGCATGCTTGCATCATCCCACTTTAGCCCAAATAACAACTTAAAGAACTCATCACCATTTTGGGGATTAGAAATGGATAGGTATTTGTAACCCCTATCCTTAAGGCACTCCTCTTCCACCCTTGTAGCCTTCTCCAAACATTTCTTCCTCTCTACCTCATCTAGACCAAGAGCCTCAAGCTTCGCAGTTTCTTTTGAGATGAAGACATGAAATTCATTCTATCATTCCGAAAAAAAAACTAAATTAGAGATAGAAAAGCACATCTCATACAAGTGAGCCATAGAAAGAAAATCACCTTCCATACAAGCTGAGATATTAAACTGCAATGAGAGTTATACCATGGAGCAACACCATGATAATACCTTGCCTCTATACCCATCTCAACCTCAGCCCACTTCCTCATGGCTGGACTCAATCTATCTAGAATGGAGTCTTTGTTTGCAATACCAAACTTTTGAAACATATACACCTCATGCGCAATATTTGGAGTAACATGAGCTTTGGAAATACTATTGAAAACAAACAAAAGCATAATATGAGAATGTAAGTGTAACATATTACAAAGAGGAGCATAGTTAAAGGAAGAAGACTTACGCGTTGGTGGTGTCTAGTGCGAGTAGTAGCTCTGCTTCCTTCGCCTTTGGCACCTCAATGAATTGGCACCGTACACTAACATGGTAGTGAGCACAATCGAAGTACTCTGTAATTGAAAACCAACAAACATAAGAATGGGATACAAACATTCAATACTTGCATGTATAGTGGACAACTTACTTTCTTTGATGCGTTTCCACCACGTTTTAAGCCTGTGGTTTCCATCCCAAACCAAGAACTTTTTACCCTTGAGGTCTTGCCACTCTCTTCCAAGAGCCCTCTCAAAATCCTCATTTCTTTGACGCCATATTGGACCCCATTCATCTAGATTGCTGGTTGTCACAGACATGGTCTCCCCTCTCGGACCTTCAACTGGCAAAAGGAAGTGTCCCATAGTCTCAAGATAACCAGTGGAATCAAAGGAAGGAATCAACCACTGGGCATCATCCGTAGCAAATCTGACTGCCTCATGAGCCACTAATCTACAAAGAGGCACAAGAGGAGGCAGCGTCCTCTTTTTTATATAAAATT
>NW_028229644.1:146560-188832 GCF_053477565.2 Lygodium microphyllum | reverse complement strand
CTGCATGCATCATTTTTTGCCAAGATTTCACCGATGGACTCCGTGGGACCTGTCGCACCCTACCGTCTAGCTTCGTCGCGCTGTCTAATATTTCTAGATTAGTTGCCAAATATATTGTTTGATTTGACTTTGTCATTCAGGATATACTGTATATAGATAAGTTTGCATCAAGGCAAGGAGGAGCTTAGCATGTGGATCAACGAAAGGATTCAACTCTGAAGGAGTACATTGGCAACCTTGTTGCAGACTTGGTGGTCTTCCATAAGAAGTGCTCACTACGAGGGCAAGAAATAATCATGAAAATTCAAGCTTTGACCAAGTTTGGACCTTTTCGAGTGATATCTATAACATCTAGCTTGGAGAAGGTGGTGCTAATCAAGCGATCAAAGCTTCTTTACTTGTTTGATCAAACGCGTGGTGGAGCAATGTGTGTGCTTGCTACATTAGGTGACCTTGCTAAAGTGTCAGATCCACTTCTCCTAAAGAAAGAGCTGAAGGGGGAATGCATCATTTTTTAAGCAAAGAAGTAACTTATATTTTCATTGAAAGAAGTTGGCCCCTCCTCTCCACCGATGAAAAATCCAAGGAAAATTTGAGAGTTCTTGTTGGCTATTGACTTTTTGTATCTACCATCACTATCAACCTCACATGTATTTTTCTTGATGAATATAAGATATTTTACTTTGTCCCTATAAATAAATATTTATTGAATAAATGTGTGGTTCGTGTAAGTGTGATGATAATGTGTGGTACATGAATGGCGCATTCACATACGTTAACAAAATTCAACGTGTAGTACTGCACTTGTGATTGTGCATAAGCAATAATGTAACTCGTATCCGTACATATTACTACTTTCGTTGCGTTTGTACGTTAAACAAAAATTAAGAGTTGTGCATTTCAAGAAACAAAACAAAATAACTTTACTCAATTATTTGAATTCAGTACACATCTCATGAGATATTATGTATATATAAATAAAAATTCCAATATGGTAGAGCATGTTTTTCCTGTTGAAATTGACAATGCTAGAAAATTTTAAGTAAGATTTGAAAATACAGTGAAGATGCACAGTCAAAGTTGAGAGCAAAGGATAAGAGTAAAATTTTCATTCATATTTTAAGGGCGCATACAATAGTTTTGCGTTGGGACATAGTCATATGTCCAATGCACAAGGATAATACTATGTCAAAAAACATAACATTAAAAACAGTGTTCATTACATTGGAACGAATGCATCCTTCACTGCTTGAAGATTTCTTACAAGTTGGAAGTCCTTGGGAGTTACAGTGATGCACTTCACATGTATTGTACAATGCTGAGCATTAGTCATCAAGTCAACTAAAAAGGCTTTTGTACCACACTATAGAGCATGAAGACATTCATTTGTGAAGCAATAAGGTTTATGACATTGTGCCAAAAGCCACCTCCTACTTTCTATGCGGAAGAGGTCTTGCACAATCTCACGAACAAGTTTCGAGAAGCTTGCCTTCGGAATGATGAGATCAAAAGAGCGTTGATACCTCCTAAATTCTCTCAATGCCACTGTACCTGACTTTCACTTGTGTTTCTTGTGGGGATGTTGAGGAGGACCCTTATGAGGGCAGCTTGAGAAAGCTGGGTTAGGTTGAGAAGGGGGTGCATCTAAGCTAGTAGATACTCCAAGGGGCTGAACACGATATGGAGCTCTAAGTGGAAGCTTATTTGCAACTATCTTAGACCTAGGCATCTTTCTTGCACAAGAGATGTGAGAACTCAATGAATAAAATAGAAAATGAAACCCTCTTTTATATAACCCTAAATTGTAAGACTCATTCACAAAGATGCACACACTCTCTTTCTCTCTTAAACTATGAATTGCATTCACAGTGAACACATTGTTCATCTTACTATCTTAGCTCTCTTCGAACCCATTTGCTACCTTGTCGAAGCCTTGTTTCTAGCCACTTGGCATGGTTTTCTTTGGCACTTGAGGCTTCATAAAGCACTCTTTTAGTAACACAACGTGATTCCATCAAGTCTACAGTCGATTCATCAACACTTTCATTTGCTCTCTTTTGCAAGAGTTTAGCTTCATCCGCTACTATAATCGTATACCACCAAGATAGCAATTGGATCATTGGATTGCTACCATTCACCCCTCCACCATGATCGATTTTTCTTTGGTATGCACCACGCTCTATCCAATGTGAATTTTCCATCCCTTGTGTGGACCAAATTTTGATGCTTCCCTTTTTTGCAAAGTATGGCCCATGTGCCTCAAGAATATGTTACAAAGATGCATATCACACATGAGTAAAACTATGCTCAATAGTTTATATAATTCATACAATTTTAAAATATTAACTTAGTACGCACCATGTAATGTGTGATAGAGCTTTTGCCCCACGCTTCCACCATGTTTTCGTAGAAGCTATGCACAGCATCGATAAATTCATGCTTATCTTCATTGCTAAACATCATCTTGTGAAGTAAGGGAGCCAATTTGTTAAAACTTATCCAAACCTTAGCTTTGGCCAACCTTGTTTTTCCTCCATTGCTTCAATCAAGAACTGCAAAATGCAACTTTTTCCACCTATCATAGTCCTACGGCCTACGAAACATGACATTTCCTTCCTCATTGATGGGTGCTGGGAGAAACTTCCTAGCCTTTGCTCCTCCAAAGCAAGTCTTTTTTGGCAAGTTGCCAGATTTTCCTGATCTCTTCTCATTTTTTTCAATCATCACTTGATGCTTGTGTAGCCTAATTTCTAATAGCACTCGCTCCACATTTCTACACGTTGCAATGGCTTCTTTTTCTGGTTGCATCCTATAAGCAAAGCAAATGTATTCATATACAAGTTTCTCCATGATTCTGACAAAAGCATGCAATGAACAAATGTGAATACGATCCAATGGAATGTTGAAGATGGGCTTCCAAGTGGGATATTCTCTATTGTGCATCAATGCAACACTTGTCACCCTTTGTTAATTCTTCTTTCTGTCGTTTCCTTCCACCCTCTCTGGGCATGGATTCTTTGTATTTGCACCATTGGAGATTCCACACATGCATTTTAAAGTTTTCAAGTCTCCTGCAATATGCCATTCAACCAAGTATTGACCATACCCTTCAACCGAGAGCATCTCACCATGTTCTTGATGATCGATGATGCTTGGAATGCTTGTGTGCATAAAGAACAGTTGGATCACCTCAAATATTTCCTTAGGAACTTCAAATGCAGCAAGCCACCACACATGGCACTCGGATTGAACACTAAAATTCCATGGGTTGTTCTTGTCGATTTGTAAAGCTCTATTCATCAAAGTTACACTAACTCTTTCAAGCTTTACTCCTTTGACGACCTCACTTCCATCTAATTTTATAACAAATTGTGATTTACCATTACATTCCTCAAGAGACATATTGTAGTACATTACGATTGGCGACTGCACCTTGTACAAATCTAAATAGTAATTGTTGAGTTCAATGAACTTCACCTCATATGCATTTTTGGTCCCAACCTTTAGTGTTTCCACGTATTGAATATGTATGCAATCTCCTACCAGCTCCAAAACCTTTGTATTAAGTTTCCATCGGGCATCTATTAACTTTGAAGGTTGAGGAAGATGCACGATTCTATTTCTCTTCAGCACATGACCAAACCCAACCTTCACACAAATGTCATGGATAGTGTCCTGCATTGAAATAATTTGAATTATAGTGTCATTCAACTGTACCACTTGTCCTATGAGCTGTTGTATATGAAGTTGATGTGCAGTGATCACATCATGACAATTTTTATGATTGCTTGGCAAGTTGTAAATACTTTGAATGCCTGATCATTGAGCCGCCTAATGTAACTGAGCAACCCATTTTCACCCTCACACACATACCTTAGCAAATTTGTAATTCTTGAGAAAGTTGGAGGTCTATTGTTTAAGGGGTCAATTGGGTAGATTCCCCATCAACCCACAAATCCACATGTTTCAATCCCATTTTCCTATAACTCTGCAAAACCTAAGGGTTGACATTGATAAGATGGGTTCTTTTGAATAATGGGACATATTCAATCTCTACCTCAATATGTAGCTCCTTCTTTCCTGTATTCATTTTACTATTAATAGAAACGGGGAGCCTACTTGGTTGTCAATCACATGAGGTAGAGTGGAGATGCACAAAGAGGCACACAAAGACACCAAGGGAAAGGAGGGTGTAAATAATTCACTTTCTTACTGAAAGTTGCATAAACACAGAGAAGAGGTCACAATAGAGCCATGAGAGAGTATAAATATGGGGGAAAATAGCTCAAAGAGTAGGAATCTCCAATACTTTTTGTAATTTAGACATTTCTATTTTACCTCCAAAAATATTTTCAAAAAATACGAAATTTGACTTGTTGGTTTGTTTTTTGACCAAAATCTAGAATATAAAAAATCTCCAAAATATCTTAAAAGAAACTTCCAAATTTTCACTTTTCTTGTTCTTAATTTAAAAATCAATTACCTCGTATCTACTATTCATTTTGCATTGAAAACAAAGCACCACACTCCCATAATAACGAACTCCTTTTTTAATATAAAATTTGGTTGAAAAAGACTTCTTGAATGAGGAGAGAGAAGGAATTTGAGTATATCTTTGTAGATAATATAAAAAAGACAAAGCAAGATTGCAAAAGTGGAGAGAGAAGATGATTATTTTATTATTCTTTTCTCCTCTTTTCCTTATTGTAAAGAGAAGAGAGGGAGGAACTAAAAGACGTTAGGAAAAAAAAACATTTCAAAATGGCACTCGTAAGAAAACGATTAAGTTGCTAATTAGAGGAGATTTAGAAGAGAAAAACCCTCCAAATTTGGCTACATGAAAGTGATTAATGAGAGAATGTATGATTCATTTAAAAGATCGGGTATTAAATATCTTCAATCTTTAATGGACGTTAAGTGTCACCTTTTCAATCTTATTCTCTTGGAAATTGCAAAATCTTGTATTTTTGAATTTTCATACAAAAGACGCCGCTTGTTTGTTCCTTGACGCTCATTTTCTGCACCTCTCTTTCCTGTGGTTCTATTTCCTTCTCTGTGATATTGTTGCCCCGTTTAGGATTCACTACCAAAATGTTTACCAGTATCTCTTCTAGCAATACAAGCACAACCCCACTATACAAGTATAAACTTACTATTCAGTTAGATCCTGTCTATTCATCTTGGAGGAGTATACACCATCGAGCATTGTTGGACAAGGATGAAGCTAACATGCTGTAATTACAAGGAAAGAAGTATGTAGACTTATGGATGGATGGAAATATTTACCATCCAGACCCTTCTACAGGTAAACATCCTCCTTTTTACAATATTCACAACTTCATAAGGTATGTTGGAGATGGTTGCGATGCGATGCTTGGCTATTGCATGAGATTATATTCTGCATCTTTTACATTTAGAGAACAAATGCATGAAATGAAGGAAGCATTAACATTGGCACAAAAAACTATTTCTAAGATAACAGACAAGGTTGATAATCTAGAAAACTCTAATCAGTCATTGGAAGAAAAATTATTGTGCTTAAAAGAAACTCCAATAGGATTTAGACAGAGAAAAAGACCAGTTAAAAATATAATGGACTTGTGTAGCCGAGTGAAGAAAAGGAGACTAAATCTTGCAAAGAGATGTGTCTCTAATATTTCACGTATTAACATTCGAGAGAATGATGAGAGGATTAAGCTTATTAAAGAAACCATGACAAAGAAGGACATTATAAGGATTCTTAAATCACTTGAAAATGTAGACTTGAGAAGCCAAACTCTAAAAGAGTTAGTGAAAGATTTAAAAGGAACAGTTAAACCAAATGAAATAGTGGAGACATGTGACAGTATGGGTATCAGTCGTAGAGGTTATCGTGCTCTCTCTAAATTGTGGTTTACAAAGCTTAAATGTTATAGAATAAGTACATTTGGTTTGCCTCGGCCTCTTGCAGTTTCAATTGCTAGGATAGCTATGAACCATAGGATTTTAGATGTTTTTGGGGAGTATATCCATATAGAAGGATCTATGCCCTATGAAAAACATAAAACAAAGGCCTTTTTGAATACAACACATTGAATAATATTTGGATTGATCTTAAAAGAGTCCAGATTGCAATGGTCCATATGTATAACAATGGTCCATATGTACAAATTTACTATCCATGAATGTGGTGGTATTCTGAAGTTCGCACTAAAATTGGATGAAGCACAGATTCAAAAGGGACAAAAGATAGAAAGATTCAACATCTATATCATGAACAGGGCATTGGATTACAGTACTGGTAGGGGGCAAGAACAATAGTTTAAGATACAATCCGAGATGGAGCTTTGGTGGATTGGTGTGGCCCAAGTACCAACTGAAGTCATGAAATCTTGAAATTGTTATTCTCTCATACATGTATTCCTAATATTATAAAGTCTCAAAGTGAAGGTAAAATGTTGATATTCGATCTTGATGCGTCGGTTGTAGGAGGTAGTAGCATTGATGAGAGCCATTGGAAGAATGGGAGTAAAGGAGGACGAGTAGTTTGTGAATTTGAGGAGAGTATGATGAGCTAGAAGGATAAGACTTGGTACTCTGATACCATGTAGTGAAAACCAAAAACTTGAAGATAAGAGGATAATGTGCACAATAAGATATAGAGATAGAGACAATATAGAGAAAGTAGTGAACTGTAGTTAAGCATTTCATTGCTAGTGGTTGTATATATACAAGGTGCATTAAATGTTATCTCTAAATATCTGAGATATTTACAAAGTGGATATCTATGAGATCCTTTTGTCCACAAACTAACTTGTCCTTATCTTATCCAAACTTTTATCCTTATCCACAACTTTATCTTAACAGAATCTCACTACCAAACATGTATGTGTTTCTTTCGAAGCACTAGACATGGAGGAGGAGCAACAAAAACCAATGCCCTTCAGGAGTTATTCAATTGGTTTTTTCAAAGACAACTTCAAAGATGGAGGACAAAATAAATGTGGTGGAATCTAAAATACCGATACTATTTTCAAAATATTATATACATGGCTAGCCTTTAAGAGCCTTTACATCCTCATCCTCCTCATGCATTTTTACTCTATAACGTAAAAACTTTCTTCTCTTGTAGTCAGTTATGGATTTGATATCTATTTTGTTTGCTGGTAAAACATAAGATGAGTATGCAAGGAAGTATCCAACCCTGGAGGTAGAGAAGTTGGGACCATAACCAAATATTCGGATGGCTACTGTCTTTTCCAAAAGCATAACTTTGTGTGCATTGTATTGCAAACCTGAGTATCCAAGAATCCTTGTAAGTGCTTTAACACAGACAATTGGCCATGAGGCCTCCTTTGAGAAAGTGCTATGCAAAACCAATAGAATATTGGGATCAATCCTCGATATGTAATGCCCAAGTGCAACATCCTTTAGGAAACTACCACCAACTCTCGATCCTTTGGCTCTTCCCAAGAAATTATACTCATCTGCAATCTCCAACTGTAAAAGCAACAGTCATAATGAAATAAATGAAAATATCCATGTGGTTCCACAAAAACAAAAGAATGCATTACCATTTGATTTTCATCGCTCTCAAGTTTGCTTGGATTCCATAAGCTAATTGATGTCTCCTTGATATCCTTGAGCTCCTTTACATATTTTGACTCCTCCCTTCCGAAATTGGAGATTCCAAACTTCTCTTGAAATTGGTCAAATTCTTTGTCAACAGCCTGTAACTCTCTCTCAGCATCTTTAACCTTGCTTAAACATAGGAAAAAAGCATTTGATGCATCCATAAACTTATCATCGGACATTTGAGTATCTAATTTAAGTAAGTCCTCCTTGGACTCATTTTCAACATCCACTATGCCTTTTGCATCTACAAATGCCTCTATAATAACTACCAAGAAATAATATTCTCTCAAATTGAAAAGAATTTGGAGCTCAAAAAATAATATGTATTCCTTGTCTTTAATTGGGAAAGTAGGCAAAGATGGAATGATAAGGCTTGAAGGAGTGTTAGACGGCTCATCAACCTCTATGGTGGTCTCTTCAATTATTGTCTCTGCCTTGAATTCAGCAACATCCAGGTCCTTTGCAACCAATGCTTCCATCTGGGTTTCTAGTTGCTCCTCAACATTAATTTCATCTACAATCTCTTTAAAAAGGCAACAGCTAGATACTTTTGAGGTTTCTTTATGCTTTTCATCATATCTTAGAGGGTATTTCACAAGGGCAAATACAATGGATGCATTAGACTTAAGCATAATCTTGCATTTTTTTGAGTGTAAAGAGCATAACTCTGATGCATAAATTCTATCAAGAGAATGATAACCACATTTCTTGGTAAACAAGGACTTCTCAGTGTGCCTGATCTTCCAACAGGGGTGTGAACATACTCCTTGGAATCCAACTGAACAATAGGATATGCCAACTCTTCAAACTCTGCAAAATCTTCCTTGTCGAAGTCATTTGAGAATTTAAGAACTTGATCAAGGTCCCACTCTAGATTGAAAACCTCCCTAGCTGTTGGATAGAAAGCAATGTCAATATTGTTTTCTATGAGAAAATCCAAAAGCTTCTCAAAGGCTATGACATCTGTAATTTGAGACAACCCTAGGATCCTCACAAGAGACTTTGTAGCCTTCCCCTTCTTTGAATCCTTGCTTGAACCTTTAGTTGTCACAGACATATGAGATGTTGTTGAAACATCTGAGGCAACTGACTCCTTTGTCATTGTGGGCTCAAGGACTCTTTTCCTCTTTATAGATGTGGAGGCAGACATGTGTGACATCTCTGTATACCAGACATCTTTTTGATATTCAATAGCTCTAGAGGCTTTAGACTACTTGCCTATACAATGAGAACATCAACGTATACTCAAGTGCAGCGCTTGCTCCGTGTTGGATGAGTTAGGAATAGGATGCAAATAGAAGCATTTCAGAATCTCCAAACGCCAACATCGTGCTGTTTTCATGAGGGTAGGAAAACATCGTTTCCAATGAGAATACGATGTGATAGGAAGAAAATCAAAACCTTTCTATTTATCTTCTCACTTTGTTTTGGTGTATTTTGCATTGTGCGGCTGGACTTTGGGAATGTGTCTGCAATGGAGGATGACTTTGACGGACGAGGTGATAGAGTATGGACAGAGGGGGTCACGGAGTATGGACGAAGGGGGCAACAAAGTATGGATGCAGGGGGTGACATGGAGGTTGAAGACGAGATTATGGACAAAGGGGGTGTCAATGATGAAGAAGGAGATGGGTCGGAGCACCGCGTGGAAGAAGACAGAGTCGGAGACATTTGAGGCACAAGGAAATGGGGAAGAAAAGTGCGCAAAAAATTTTGGGTGGCCTTAAATAGGTGCAAGGGGGGAAGAAGGAACATTCCAAAAATCCTAATCAAACGGCCAACGAGAACATGACACGCGGACATCAGCAGTCACAAGTATATAAGAACTTCTTAGTTGGCACGAATGCCAATTCACACCTTACATCACGACTGTCGTTCCGACAGTATTGATGTATCCGATCAACAGAGGTGTCGTACGTCCGACGTTAATGACGTTGAAACCTACTGAGTTGTCTGAAACAATGTGGTAACATACTTCATCAACTTTAGCAACAACCTTCATCGTGTTGTATTGGAGCTATAGAGCTACTGAGTTGTTCAAAACAACACGATAGCATACTTCACAAACTTTAGCAACAACCTTCATCGCATTGTATTGGAGCTATAGAGCTTCTTCTTATCTTCTCGTGCTACACTACGACCGGGGAAAATACAAAGCGAGGGCTTGCGAACAGAAACACAAGGAACTCGTGCATTTGCGTTGTGTTGGAATCTTCCAATACAAAGCAATAAGGGCAAAGGAGGAACTCAAATTCGCTCTATTGTGTTGTGTTGGGCCAACCTTTATTGTGAAGCGAGGAGCACGAGTTCAAGGCTTCCATCTAGTCTCTGTCTCGGCACGATGGGAGTCACTTGTCTTCATATTTAGCTTCCTTATCGTGCCATGTTGGTTTCAATAGCCAGGAAAAAACAAACTACAAGGAAGATCTTGGTGAAGAAATCTTTTGAAGAAGGTGCAGAGAAAACTATTGAGGAGATAATTGAAGAAATTTTTGTCCTTGTGACACCAGCTTGTAAAGTGTGTGAGGGTGAATCCTCAGAGAACAAGTCATCTCGTAAGGTTGAGAACTCAACTTCTCCTCAAGAGCAACTTGCCAAGAAAGGCCATATGAGGAATAAGAGAAAGTCAAGATGGTTTTACATGCATAGGTGTTTTGCAGAGATCAGGAAAGCTCAAAAGTCAACCTGTCACCTCATTCCTAAGGTTGCATTTTTTAAACTCGTCAAGGAGATATCTCATAGATTGTCCTCTATTGCTTCTGTGGATGACCTCAACAAGAGATGGAAGTCGTCTACCCTACTATGCTTGCAAGATGCAGTAGAGGATTTTCTAATAGATTTTATGAATGATGCTTATATTGAAATTTCCCATGCACATCAAATTATATTAATGAATAATGACTTTAGTATGGTTAGCAGACTTAGATATAGGTTTGACAAAGTTTTGAAGCCTCTTCCATCAAATGATCAAAAGGAATTTGAAATCCTTAATGTTCCACCCTGGAGAAAGTAGAAAGAGCCACCAGCACCCAAGATTGAAGAGGTTACCCATTTGTATCCTACAAGGGTTGCAAGTGAGCAGGAGGTTGTCTTGGAGGAGAAAAGGAAAGAGGTAATAGAAGATGAGGATCTGATCTGGCAAAGAAAGATTTTGTCTCTTTGCCAGTGAACTACGAGAGGATGGGCAAAGTGTACGGCCAAATGGTCGTGAATGTTTTTGTTAATCCTAAGGAAGAAGACTACCTCAGCATTTCTCCAAAGGATAAGATCCTATTTGAGAAAAAGGATAACTCAACTAACAGATTCACTAGTTTATTGTTGTTTGAGGTAAGGTCTTTTGCTTCTCTTTATTTATAATGAATTTTTCCAAGGGTCCTTATATTGCACTCATTCTCTTATTCATTCATTACTTTGTATACAGGGCATATGTTGCTTCTCTTAGCATTGATATTGCTAAGGGTATATTTGTTACTGATCCACTTCTCTTTGTGGATTTGTTTTCAAATTCTAATTCAAATATTGCAAGGTTTTTAAAGCACTTTGATAGTGTCACAAACCATCATATTTTTTTTCATATATTGAAAGGGACTTTCTTCAACATTCTATCTCTTGATTATTTGACTTTAGGGTTATTTTTTACTTGTATTTTGGTTTGCAAAGGACACTGGAGCCTAATCTATATCGACATTCCTGTAAGAGAAGACATTTTTATGAGTTCTCTTTCAATAATCCATGGCCAATCAAAGATGTATTGTCAATAAACACTCTTTATTTTATCTTTTATTGGATAAAGTTTATAATATTTGCTAATAAGTTAATATGTGCAGTGCTGCTAGACTTGTTACTACCCACTTGGACACCAGCTTTGAAAGCATTGTTGATCCTCAGAGACCTTTCAAGTTTCTGCTTCAAGAGGTCCCATTGCAAAATGGTGTACATAGTTGTGGCTGGAGAGTGGTTTCAAATGCTTCGAGGATAATAGATTCAAAGTTACTGAACGTAGAGGGGGTGAACGTAAGTCTCCTATGCTTTATCCTTTTTATAGTGAAAGTCTCTTGCTACTTCAAATAACTTGTGTGCTTTGTTACAATGCAAAGACTACCCTGAGTCATATATGTGGTTGATATGAGAGAGGTATATTGAACTAGTTTTACATAGGGCAATTACACCGATGGACCCAGATACCCCCTCTCCCAGTAAAATTTCCAAAAGATAGGCAACAACGAAGGGCAAATGCAAGAAAATGGAAACCGCCAAGAAAAAGAAGTCTCCAAGGTCCAAAAAAAAGGGGCCCAAAATGAAGGGCATGCCTAAGCTTTCTCCATTGAAATTTAGTCCATCCCCTCTAAAGCCTAAGGAGAAAAGAGTGCCTGAGGTATTTAAGTTCTTCAAGTGGTCAAAGAAAACACCTACTAAGAGGAAACTAAGGATGATGGATGAAAGTATGGAAGATGAAGCAACTTTTCCAAAGAATGAGAGAAGTCTTAAGGATGGAGAAGCTATAGATCAAGGAGAAGCTAAAGAAAAACTTGAGGTTGGAGAAGCCAAAGATAGAAAGGAAGCTAAAGAATAGCCTTATAATTATCATTTGTCTATTTGTACTAAAGTAACATTCCCCTTGTGTATACATCTGTAGTGCAATATTCTAACCCAAAATGTAATGATATGTCATTTTGATCTTACCAAATGAAAGACGATTTTTTGTTCATAGAATCATAGAGAATTATAAAGCTTGTACCAAGTCTTTCCTATTAAATTGTACTGCAATTTTGTAACTCATGATATAATGAAATCATTTTGTTCCACAAACGATGATTTGTTATTCACAGAATCACTGCAAAGCTTATACCATGATTTTTTGTAATAGTAATTATCAATGTGTATAATTCCATGTTTCTGGCAGCAATATTTGTGAGCAAAAGAAAGATTCAAACTTATTTATAGATGCATATCTATGGTTCGAAACTCACAATACTAGGAGGCAAATAGATCGTACATGATATAGAGCTCTCAACGCTTTTTCCAATTACAGCACCATTTACCTTGAACTTATATCCATGAGTAACATTCTCTAGAAACTCCAAGGTGTCTCTTACATCCTTAAGACTCCACTTTGAAGTAATGTTCACCTCCTTTACTTCTTGTGCGGTAACTTGCACTGTAAGTTTCAATGTTTAAAATCAATATCTAAATCTAAAGGAACCCAAGCACCCAATCTAAGTTTGTATCTTCTGTAATCAAAACCTATGATAAGAGATTGTCAATATATATTATAGGATAAACCCAATGATTGAGGGCACACATTGCACCTTATAAAGTCACCTTTGTGGTAAGACTCCTTGACTTTCCAACATAGACCTAAAATTTTGTCCAAATCTTCCTCTGAAATTTTTTTGTTTAGCCATGAAACCTTCATCCATTGTAAACATGTTGTTTTAAAGCAAGCTACAAAAAAACATGCAAGGGTAAAAACCACGATATGCGTACTCTTATCGAGATCCTTCCAGGAGTCATAGCCTTTTGAATATCTTGAGCAATCTTGAGTTTAAAACTCTCCATTGTTGCTTCATCAGGCCATCAATATCTCCATTGCACAATGTGTCAATCCTTTATTAGAGCTTAGAAATTAGTGTGTTTGCTATGTGCAAAGATATTCTTGTGATGATCAATGGTTTTAAAAGAGCAAGTCTTTTAGTTGGCGTCCTTGAGACTACCTTTGGAGTATTTGTGAGAAATTCAAAAAAAAAATTGAGTATTTTGGAGTTATTTTGGAGCTTGACAAAGAACAAGAGACTAGTTGAGAACTCAAGTATTTGTCTATTGTGGTTGAAAGTCGCAATCATTTTCTCCATCAAACTTTTTTGGATAGGGTAGGCCAAACAATTGTCAAACAAAAGTTTTTGTTGCTAACAATACTTTTCATATAAGTATGTGAAGATGTAGATTCAAATGATATGAAATTTTTTAGGCAGGTGAATCAAAGATCTGTCATACAAAAGATTTATTGTAATATAAAATAGTGATGATCTACTTGTTATATAAAATATGCCAACACTGTTCGTCATATAAAACCGTGATGATCTAGGTTTAGATCACATGAGATCTTTAAGATGGGTGTGTGAAATAAATGTCACACAAAAGATATCAATAATCATAGCTATAAACCTTGCTACCACTACTTGTCATGTAAAACTATGATGAATCATGATTCAAATCACAATTTTTTTTTCATTGTTCTTAATAACAAGACACGTAAATATTACTTGTCATATAAAACTTTCATGAACTACAATGATTCTTTTAAGTACAAAAGACCTCACTCTATTGTAACAATAAACCACTCAAACAAGAGGTTGTTATCTTATATTATGTCTCCTTAATCTTACTAGCATCTAGAATGACTAGTGCCACCCAAATGTTGAGTAAGTTTATAGCCTATCATGGATTTATCACATGTTTGACCATGTCCTCATTAGAGGTGGTTCTTATATTGAAGGTACACATGTAGCCAAGAGTGGTGGGGATTGTTTCCAACATATCTAGCTCAACCATATCAAAACCATCGGTGTGTTGAATTATTTTACTAAACAATGAGTCCACCTACCTAATGCTTTTCCATGCCTAGCATATACAATCTCGATCCTCATAGTTGGCTTCATCCACCATGACAAAAAGTGCCATGTTTTCCACTTTCAATTTTTTATGCATTGAGAGATCCTTTAAGGCTTGGAGGCAAAGTCCTTTCTAGGATGATTAGATCATAGGAGTGGTTAGTATCCTATTCTTGCACCCCATAGACATGGTGTTTTATATGGTGAAAAAGGAGGAATTGAAAAGACCATGTGCAAGGATGACATGCACTATGTTATGAAGATAATGAATATGGTTGAGGGGCTTGGATGATGATGAGAAAGATAAATTTTTGGATGGTAGTATTGATCTAATAGTGCTTTGCATAGTGGATGATGAGGAAGATGCATTCCTAGCTAGTAGTGCTAATCTAATATCACTTTGCTTAGTGGATGTCTTACAAATTTGTTAATAATACCTCCTAAAGGATAAGGATCTTAGACTCCCTTTTGAAGCCATTAATTTGATTGCTACACTTTTGAAGGATGTGGAGGATGATGTGGATATGATAGCTTTAGCAACATGAATTATGGCTAAATTTCTACAACAAGGAATGGAGTTTGAAGGCCAAGTGTGGAAAGTGACTCAAGTGATTGAGGATGAATTAGCTAACATATATTTGGATGCCAAGTTAGATCTACAATTTTAGGGTAGTTGATTGCATTCCTTAAGGAGTTCTAGTTGCATGGGATTATGGGGATATGAAGGGATTGGATCCCTAATCATTGTTTAGTAGACTTGGCATCTAGTTTTAAAGGGATAGTATGTGTTATTACTTGGCTTAGTATGCGCTTAATATGCCCTTAAGGTTTGACTAGTTCTAGTGAATACATCACAAGTAGATTGATAACTCACTACTCATCTTCTACACTCTAATATCTGCATAAGAAATCCTCTTTGCATTGCTCCCAAGAAAATGGATTGGTAGAATCCACCAATAAGATGTTGTGTAAGATCCTAACCAAGCTATCGGAGCATCATTAGATAGATTGGAATGTAAAGCTTCCATCCACACTCTGGGCCTATCATACATCTTTCAAAGTGTCTACTAGATTATCTTGTTATAAATTGGCTTTAAGGTTCAAAGGTATCAATCTACTCAAATTTCTAGTTTCCACCATTACATATTGTCATTCCAGATAAGAGAACCCCTACCATTCATATTGAAAGCTTGCATAAGTTGTATGACAGCAAGGTGCATATGCCTATTTGTTGCTAAATGAGCTCCACCTTTGCTAGGAGAAGCAAGCTGATCATTTCTCAATTATGTATATTTTTAAGTGAGGTCAAATGATTCTAGTATGTGAAAACTTCAATAGTTACAATGTCTGACTTTCCCTCACTTATTTTATTGCCATGAAAGAATAAAGAATCAATTGGCAGTGATGGGTGCTTGCTACCTATAATGTATAGGTGTGTGGCTAGTATGATATATAAGTAAATGTAGGCAGCTAAGCATGGTCGGCCTTTAATGCCAACAATCTCTAACTTAAAGGCGAATGTATCTAAGTGAGTGGTACTTTAAAAAAAGAGAGAAAAGGACAACATGCACATAGAATACAATAGGATGAGAAAAGGTGTAAGCTCATGCAACGTTCATCATCTTCCTATAAGGAAGGCATATTGTTTCACTCGAAGACTTCAGGATCAAATTTGTTGGATTCATATTTGTAGGAACCTTGACAAGCTCAATGGACTTGTCCTCTATACCACCTCTCTAATGAAGTGATAGTGCACCTCAATGTGCTTTGTATTCACATGGAAGACTAGGTTATGGGCCAACTAAATGACCTTCATCGTATTTGAATGCAATGGAGGAGTCATAATTATATTAAGGTCAGTAACTAGATAGCCTTACAATAGGGCCTCCTTGTAAGCCTTAGTGGCTACAATGTACTCAGTCGCCTCAGTAGTAGATTAGGCCATGCATTTTGAACCTTAGATATCCAAGAGATGGCACATCCAACATCTATAAAGACATACCTAGAGGTAGACTTCCTACTACCTAAATGTCATGCATAATCTGAGTTAGTGTAATCTTGTATCTTGGCTACCATAGCAAATGTGCATATCTACAATGTCTTTAAGGTTTCTCATGATACCCTTCATAGTGTCCCAATGTCGCATGCTAGGTATAGCCACATCATATGTCACAAATCCCACTATGAATACTATGTTAGGGTAACTAGCTATCATGGCATACATCAAACTGCCCTTGTGGATGCATACAAAACTTGGGTCATCTCGAACCTCTCATTATTTTGATTGAGGAAAATGGGCCTGACTAACCTTCACATGAGAAGATAAAGGACAGTCAATAGCTTACCATAGTGAATATGGAATCACTCAAGTACTCTATGTATGTACTCCTTCTAGGATGACAATACAGGTGGCTGTCCTACAATTCAAGAGTGCAGTAGACATTCAAAAAAAAGCTATCCTAAAAATTCAGAACTAAAATAACCTCTCAAACTAAGTGAGATTGAGCTCTAAAGACCATGCAAAGCTGCTCAAAACATCAAATTTCCTAACAATGAGGTATGTCTTCCTATATATGCAAGAAACTGTCTTGAATGTACAGCAGTAGACCTATAAGTAAAGCTAATCCAAAAAATGACATTTAATCACTACTCAAAGGCATTCTAGAATCAAATCCAAGCATGTAACATCAACCATAAGCATGAATATATGGTATAGAATGCCCGAGACCAAGTCTAGAAGCAAGACATAATGCATATGCAATCAAAATGTCATTTAGCCCTATTATTCTAGTAGCCAAATCTATGTCAAAACTGAGTGAAACCTTAGTCAAATTTTACCCAAATTCACTTCAATACATAGGCATATCATTCCTCAGTGTCTTGACATCACTTGAGCATGTATATGCATCAACATGCATGTCCAAGGACCAATGTCATTAAAGGACATAGAGCTACCTGTAAATTGCAAGTTGTGGACTACGTATTCCAACCACAAGCACATTTGCAAACTGAGAAAAATGATTACCAAGATTAGCTCCAAATGACCTCAAGAAAATGCCACATGATCCTTGAGATATACAACATCTATACATCCAATAGCCATCATATGAGCATCAATCTCAATAGAGCAAGTGCTACCCTATTTATTACAGATCTAAATAATGTGTATTTCAGACCTGAAGCTGAATGTACATCAGCCCCAAGTGTAATACTACACTTCAATGCTCAATGCTAAGCATTAGATGCAAAGTCTGGAGCACAACCATGATGCCAAATGAAGAGGAGCAAGCTGCTGTAGGTCATGAGCATGCTAAAAACCAGATCTGCATACCCATACTCATAGTGCCTTCAACCCTGAAGAGATTTGAATGTTGGTCGAAGTGTTGGAGATGATGGGGAGGTTCCCCAAGTGGCCAGCGATGGTTGCCAACAAGCTTGAATGAAGAGGGAAGCTTCAAGCTTCAAGAAGAAGCTTTAGACCTTGCTACCCTGCCTGTAGACTCTTCACAGTGAACTCTTCTTCAACTTCAAGCTCTTGCACATGAAGAAATACCAAGCTCCTGATTGCCTGAACCAAGCTCTAATACTAGTTTGTTGAGATAGCTACAATGGAGCTTCTGTGTAGAGATGCAGGTTGAGAGAGAGAGAAAAGAGATAGAGACACACGATTTGTGGTACTGATGAAGAGTGTACCTCAATAATGGCATTGCCCTTTATCCCAACACCATGTGCCCGGTGCCCAAACCAATATTTTAAAAGACATGTGCTATTTTAAAGAAGATAGAGATCTCATGCGTAGATGCAAAGTTAAGAAATAGAATGGGGTACGTGTGAGTAAATCACAAAATGGAGTCATCCTATTATTGTCATGTACGAGCAGACTCCATATTTCTTTTAATTATAAGATAGTATAGATTTTGGGCTTATGGACATTCATGTAAATTCTTACAATGTTACATTTCCCCTTTCCTTTTGGGTAATCACATCAATCATTCATCATTTTTTTACATTGGGAGGAAAATAAAAAATCAACTTTATTCGTGGAAATGCAATGTTTCTAAATCCTAATCATGGGTCTCCTTTGCCACATCAAATATTATCAATAAAACCATATACAATTGATTTTGCAAGTGCAACATGACTTGTGGACATCTATGTGGCAATTTACAATCCCTTGTGAAATATAATGATTGGCAATGTTGATGGATGGATATTCCATGCATAATGCAAGGTGCATTTATGAGTTCACTGTAGTGTATGCTTCTCAAACATCACAAGTGAGTCAAAAAATAAAAAATGATTGGAGATTCTTAAAGCTACATCATGTGCAACACAGTGCCCAAAGAATTCATAACTATAGTCAAATTAAAGAGCACTAGGAGAATCCATATACATCAAAATTTGTGACCAAAACATCAATCTTACAAAGTGAAATGCTTATAAGCACCCAATATAACACCAAATACATTTCCAATGGTGGTGCCAAGTACATCCAACAATCCCAATAACAATGTTGGATATAATACCCAATTTTGTTAAAAATATAAGAATAACAAAAAAATTATATATATGGATCGCCACATCATGGGGCCCTTGTATTAAATTGCTTCATTATTTTTAAATTTTTTTGATTACGTAGGCCAATCTTCCTCTTTGGAGAAGTTGTTATGAAATATAGGGAGTGGTATTGTTTGATGCTCCTAAGTATATATACAACATGTCATCTTCAAAAACTTCTATAGGCAAATCATGCTTTGCATGAATCAAATCAAATAATCCATCAAAGCATCTCTCCCTAGCATCTCTTGGGGAAGCATAGTGCACTTTTTTGCCTTTTAGAAATTTTTAGTTCTTTCTTTGAGATGTTTCAATATCTACCACAACAATGGTAGTCCCTCATAATATAAAGCTACACAATGTATAACATAATGCCCAAAGTAATCATAACTATGCTCAAATCAAAGAGCACTAGGAGAATCCACATGCATCCAAATTTGTGACCAAAATATCAATCCTACGAATTAAATGGAATGCTAATGAGTACCCAATACATCACCAAATACATTTCCAATGGTGGTGCCAAATACATCCAACAATCCCAATAAAAATGTTAAATATAAGACCTAGTTTCATAAAAAATATAAAATTGTGGAACAATGCAATGGGGGGGTGACATGGCCCTCATATCATACTATTTCATCATTTTGATATTTTTGATGATTATATAGGCCAAGCTACCTCTTTGGATAAGTCATTAAAGAATACAAGGAGTGGTATTGTTTGATGCTCTTAAGTACTATATATCATCTTTAGTAACCTCTTTAGGCAAATCATCCTTTCTACAAGCCAAACCGAATAGTCCATTAGAGTGTCTCACTTGCATCTCTTTTAAAAACATAGTGCACTTGTTGTTTTCCTTCATATTTTTTCAATTCCATTTTTTTAAGTCATTCCTTGAAATGCTTCAATATCTATCATAATAATGGATGTCCCTTATAATATAAAGTTATACCATGTATAACACAATGCCCAAAGCAATCATAACTATGTTGAAATCAATAGTCCCAACAATAATGTTGAATATTAGACTCAATTTCATAAAAAATATAAAAATGACAAAACAATGTGATATGGGGGAGATGGTCACATGAGAGGGCCCTCATATCATATTGTTTCATTGTTTTTATATCTTTTGATGATTATATAGGCCAAGAAGCCTCTTTAGAGAATCTGTTATGGAATACAAGGAAAACACGTCCATCAATCTTGGACAAATAATATCTCAAAATTTGTATTGGGAAGCACCGCTACTCTTTGATCATCCACTATCTCCAATTGGAAAAACTTGCTCGTAACAAAATTGCAAGTACAATGATAGACATGACTTTGTAGTTTTGCTTAATCTAATATTACCTTTTCATTTTCATCACCTTCAAGTATACTTAATCTATATTGTTTCTTTTGATACCTTTGAGTTGTATATAATCACATTGTTCTCTTCCAAAGTTGAAAATTCCAAACCTCTCAATGAAAAATGATATATATCTTCTTGTAAATGTTGCCTTATCCATAGGAGAGCTTCAAATGGCATATGAATAAAATTCTTGGAATTTCCTTACACATAATATTCTGATTTTTCAAGAAACCAAGGAAACAAATCTTTGAGGAACTGATGGGAGAAGTCATTGATCAAAATAAGTGCTAGAAAGGGGAAGTTGAAGAGTTAAAGAAAGATGAAAAATGGTATTTTGACTTTCTTCTATCTAAGAAACTCATTGCCTTTCCTTAACTTATCATAGAAGTAGCTTTTGTGGTAGCATTGAGAGATGCTTCAAGATTCACCTAGGGAGGGAAAGATCCATTTTGGTAGAAGAGCAAATCTCCAAGTAGGATGAAACTACAAGGGGACAATAAGCATTCCATATCTCCAATCTATGAAGGGTCAATGAAAAATCCAAGAACAATATGCCACTCTAAAATTTAAGTGACCATGTCTTAATTTTAATTTTACAGAAGGGGCCATGAATATGCAACTTCTCTTTGAATTTTAGATTTACAAAAGGTAGCTATTGTCTTTGAAATTCATAGAAGGGGTATATAAAATGATGCAAAATTTTTAAAAAGGGGTTTTAAAAGTATCACACACATTTTCTTTTGCTATGTCATGCTCAATGTGTCCTCATTCAATAAACTCTTGTATCATCTATAATAAAAGTGCAAATGAAACTTGCCCAAAACCTTTACTATAAATGATTGGATCGCCATGCTTTCATCTTGCAAGGGCTCCTACAATGTGAAAAAACAAAATGAGAGAATATAAAATATCATCAGAAGGGATGCATTACTACTCTCAAGGCTACATCTTAAGGATGGTTCACTTAGGCTCAATATGTTTACATGGCACTTATGCGAACTTGCCTCTAACGGAAAATGTTTCTTTGCAAACACACTGCAAGTTTTGATACAAGTTTTGAACCATACATATATACAAATAGTATTACTTGTTCTTGCTCACATTTTAAAACTTGAGCTACAGGTTATCGAATATGAAGAAAGAACCAAGGCTATAGTTTCTCCTAAAGTAGACATTGAAGATGTTAGAGACACTCTAAAGTTCTCTAAAGTTCTTGACAACACAACACAATTTCTAGATATAAGTTCAAGTTTAGTAGAATAGTCCATTGAAAAAAGAGCTCAATGCTCTCTACCTTGTAATAGTTATATCTCTCACTATTATAATTTTTGAATTAGAAAAAAAACAGTTGAGAATTTGTTATTGCTTATCGACATTGTTGTGGAGAAGAATTTGGCCAAGAATTTCTACATTTTTGATTTATTATTTCATTTTTAAAAAGTAATTGAATTACATTTCTAAAAGGATTTCATTCAATCATATGAGTTACAAAAATGTCGCTCTATATGTATAAAGTACCAAATGATAATTCACACTTGGGGTAGGTTATTGGGATAAATATACAAATTAATACAATAGATGATTGCTTTGGGTGTGGCTAGAAGTTGGAACTTAAGAGCAGGTGGTTGAGATAGCTTCTCTCAAATCTATTGTGTCCTATTGTGTATGATTAGGTTTTCCCTTGATTTCTATTCCATTTGCAATGATCTTGTGGCACAATAGCTCGCTTCTTCTTTGATCCAATTCATGTTTAAACTTCTAGATCAATTTTATATCCTTCATTGTTGAATGTATGTTGAATGTTGAAATGACCTATGTTTTTTGGTTGGTTTTTGTTATTTTTTAAGGGTAAATGGTTGATTTTTTATGGATTTTGAGTGTGTTTAGTTTTTTTGGAAGTGTTTGAGAGTTTTTTAGATAGGGTGGGAGGATTTTGATAAGCTCGTGATGTTCTATAGTAGAGATATGAGGCTCTATGATGTTCTAATATGTTCTATTGAGGTTCTGTTTGGTTTTGATAGCTTTTGTTTTGTTCTATTTTTCTTCTAAATGGAAGGATGGAGTAATGATTGATGAAGATTGAGGTTGCTTGAAATCTCATTGAATGGTTTTTGATGGTTTTGATTGATTTTAGTTGAGCTAGATGCTTTCTATTGACCTTCTGTAACCCTGTGTTGAGCTTCTGTAGAGCCTCTATTTGTTCTATATGCCTCTTTAAGTGTTATGTTGTATGAGGGTGTAGTATGGGAAAGTGTTTGAATGCAAGTTCAAAAGAGCTCAAGGAAGTGGAAGAAGTAGTTGTTGAAGACTCAAGAGAAGACTAGAGTGAAGTGACTGTAGTGAGCTATGAAGAGTCACTATAGTGGCTCAAGCAACCTTTCATATCAGACACACCTCTTGGGAGGGGTATTCATGACCAAAGAAGGGTTATTGTGAGTAATTATTTAGTATTGTAGTGAGGATATGATGTACTATTGAGAGAGAGAGAGAGAGAGAGAGAGAGAGAGAGAGAGAGTCAAAGATAGCCAATTCTATGCCAAACAATGTATCTATCTACTATGAGAGATTGTGAGAGAAAGCTATGGAAACTTTGAAGATGAATCATATGTCATATATTTCCATTCAAAATGGAGTATTCTTTTGTGTTTTCAATGTCTATCAATCAATTCTATGGAGAATATGGAGAGAATGATGGATTTTGTTAAAGTTAAAACCGTGGGAGAATTGTTTCTATGAAGCTCCATGAAGATTTATTGTTCATGGTGTTCTTTTCTTTGTTGAGATCATATCAAATATGAAAAAGATGGTTGTTGATGATACAAGACATATCTTCTTGCAGTAGAAACCTCATTTTCCTTGGTGTTCCTCTTGGAGCTCCATTCATCTTCTTGAATATGATATTTGTCATGTAATTCCCTGTCTAGTAATGCTATTTTAGAAAGCAATTTATGAGTATTTAGTGGAAACTAATTTGTCCAAATTTGTAGGTCAATCTATAGGTAAATTGCAAGAAAAGGCATTCACATCAGTAGCTTAATAAAGCACAATACGTGCAGCAACATTGAAGTGCAATATCTTATTAACCAACCAACAAGCAAGATTGATAGCAATTTTGAAAGTATAATAACACATAAAATAAGAATAGCATATCTAGAGTAGCAAATCTAAAAAGCAACAAGAATAATAAGATGTTATTTCTTGGTAATAACTATAGACCTAGAATAGTAGGCAATAGTATTCACAATAGTAAGTCTATTTGCTACAACAATAGTAAGACTCATAAAAGTAATAATTTATATCAATGGGGCATGCAAAAATTGCGAGCATTTACACCCTATAGATTTGAAAGCGGTAGCACAAGGTACAACTAAGAAAATCTCCAAAAAATCTAACATGATGTACAAGGATGCTAAACCAATTTATGCTTGAATACTTGTTTTAAAGCATTGTTATAGCAAGAATATAGAAAGTATGCTCATTTTTTTCTTTAAAGATGACTCATCTTTATTGAAGTAAGAGAATAGTAGATACTTTCTCTTTGTACATGCTTACACAAAAAGATTGAATTTTTGTATTGATATAAAGTCACCACTCTAAAATACATGCTCTTCATGACAACAAGAGATTGAATATGTGTCTCAAGGAGTTGGATTGCAGGATTTTAGGTTTAATCCAGCATGGATAGAGGTAGTTACAATTAGCTTATATGTTTGCCACGCTATCTATAGAATAATTCATAATCATGATTGTTTTGTATTTGATGAGATTGTGATGATTGTAGCATTCTCATTTGTTTCACATATAGCACCTCAAGAATTGTTGGTTGCATCACATATCGTAGTAGATCATAGCTTCAACAATAAGATGTTATTGAGGAAAACATTATTCCCACAACCAACACCAAAATGACTATAGCTCCAAACCAGGGTTGAGAGCTAGGCAATAAAATACAAATGCAAATTGCCCAGAGAATGGTTATCAATACACAATTGGATGTCACCAACATGCAAAAGAAGGTCGATAGTGAGTTGAAGGTAGATCTACCTTGAAAACATAGCCTAAAGGCGATGGAATAGGGCACCAACATTAGACAACATAAGAGAGTTCTCCATGAATTGAAATGTCCTCTATTTGTCAGGGCGGAGACAAAAGTGGAGAGGCTAAAGAATGAAGAGAAGAATGATGGAATAAGAGATTATGATCTAATGGATGGATGATGAATAAGTGTGTGCCCAAATTATAAGCACTAAATAGTCTTGGGTAGCTGTTGGGGATAAAGGCATATGCGCCTAATGCCTTGCCTGGCGGGTGCCCATTTGTTACAAACCCTAACTAATAAAGGGAGGCCCCTGACACACATTGTGTTGGGGGTTAGATTTTCCATTTCTTGTCTCTATCTTTCTTGCTCTTGCTCTCCCACCATAGCTCTCCAAGTGCAAGCTTCAATCCTTCTCACCTTTCAACCAATATCAAATCTTGGATCTCGTGGAGCTTGACCTCGACTCACATTACTTCAGCTTTCAAATGAATACCTATAGCCATTCTTAGGTTCATGGCAGCCATTGCTTGACCTTCATGGTATGTATCTTTATCTTCCAACCTTCCCGCCCTTTACCACTTATTGTAGGCAACTCTTGGGCTCCATTGGGCTCAGCCAGGAGCTCAGATCTTTAGATCAAAGAGTGCATAGGGTGCAATCAAACAAGGAAGTAGCACTCACAGGTTTGATTTGTTGGTTTGGGGTGCTCTCTCAATGATCTATAGTGCTTGAGACTTATTTTAGGCACTTTGGCACCTCTTTTACCCTCCCCAACCTTTATATCAAGCTTTGTGGAGTCATACAGTAGCTCACAAAATAGTAGCTCACATGTGCTAGAATCATTGTGCCAGCAATGCAAAATCGGGCACATCTCACATTTGTTTTCCTCTAGCTCCTTTGAAGGCTCTTAAGTAGCCCCTCTATCACTTGGCACCCTTTGTACCCACCTTAATCCTCCCCAAACCCTCTCTCAATAGCCCGTGGCTTCTTCAGCCCCTCCCAGCAGGCTGCATGTATTCCCACATGGTGCCTGTTGGTTGAATGCCTTCTTAATCCGCTCCTCATGCCCTAAAACACCTCTTGGCGCTCTCTCGCCCACTTCTACCACATTTGGTTGCTTGGCTTTGATGCTTAGCCTTAACCCTTAACATTGGAGGTGCCTATACTCTGTTTGGAGGCTAGAAATTTCATATAGTAGGCTACATTACAAGGCAGCACATGTTTGGTTATGTTACATGCTCATGGATCATGCTTATGAGGTGGATACTTGATGCATACTTATGCCTCTTGGATGCTGAAAATTTGGGGATGATGCCACATGACTTGGATATGCTTTCGGGGCTGATTTGAGCCACTATCTGCTCAGTTTTGAACATGATTTCATGCTATTTACAACAGGGATGATCGTACTTCTTAGTGGATATTTAATCCCTATTGGTTACGTTATATGCTTTGGGTGTTATGCATGCTATATTGATGCTTCCCATGGATCGTACACACTCAAATATGCATTTAGGGATTGTTTTTGGGACTGAAATAGTGCTTGGCATTTGTGACTTTGACTGTGGTAATGTACTTACATGTTTACATGAAGAGCTTGAAGATGCTTATGCGGTTTATGTCTCCTAACTATGCTCTCTAGTTGATCATGCTTCATGAATGGTTTGGGCTGATGTTGTTGGAGCCTAGTCCTTGTGACTTTCCCCATCCTCCGTGCATATTCTTAACAGCTTATGTCCTATGTCACTACTTGATTGCGGGCCTTCCTTATGGTAGGATCTTATGTCTGAGATGGGTGCTATGTACTTGGTTGCCTTATGATAGATGTTTGGCTTCATGCCCAGCTACTTTAGAGAGTGACATCACTATACAGTTATGGATCCTGGATGCCTTTTGGATCATGCCGCTTGGACCTTGGATATGCTCAAGCATTATGCCTATCTAGACTCGGACCCTAGGATGTCTTGGATGTATTGTAGCAGTTGCTCCCTTGGCATCTTACCTTTCCCGTCCAGTGGGAGCTATGTCTTGGCACACCTGGCTTGGATTGCAAATTGATTTTATGAGCTTTATGGTCTGGTTGCAGATGAGATTGGATGATAAGACCATGGGCTTCCGCCCCTCATCTATGCTCTTGTTGTCTTTGACATATGGATGCTTGTATAACTTTGGCACTTGGCATGATATTTGGACACCGCCCACGCATTGTTTATTGACTTTGGGGACGCCTATGTGCTGCTCTGCCCTCTCTTTTCACTACCTATGGCAAGCATGTTGCTCTCTTATAGGTTTAAGAGGGTCATTTACATGCTTGGATGCTTGTTATGTGCTCCATGTGCCTGCCTATATGCAGTGCTTACCTATGTGGGCTGATTTGATTTAGGTAATGCCTGGATCCAATTACGGTCTTGTCAACCTATTGTTAGGGTTTACTCCAACACCAGCAACAGGAAAAAAGCGGGAAAATAGAAAAATCTGAGAAGCAGGAAAAGGCATAGGGCAGGCATGGAGAAGGCACCCAAAAGAATAATAAGTCTGAAAAAAATCCAAAAGCATGGGAATAACCGCCGTCAAAAGTTCAAGGTGCAGCCGCGTCGAGGTCTGGAGGAGTTAAAAGCAAGAAAACGCACCTTTAAATGCAAAGGCGCTCTCAAATCCTTGTAAAAGAGTGCCATGCTCCCTCCTGTGCAAATTGTAAACTTAGAAGGGCGGTAGGACTAGCTAGGAAGTGAAAGAATGGAGAAAAAGGGCCTAGGCCATGGCCGGCCATGTAAAAATCGAGGATGACTGCCCGTGGGAAGTAGGGCATGTATATAAACTTGAAAAGTAAATGAGAAGCTCATTCTTGTGTGTGGCAAAAAGCTTCTTCTTCTTCTTCTCTTCTTCTTGCCTTCTTACTTGTGCTTGAGAGAGGGAGTGAGTGAGTGTGAGGGAGTGAGTGTGTGAGAGTGAGGGACCGAAGAGAGAAAGCTCCCTATCTTCTCTCTTCATCTTCTTCTCTTCTCTACTCTTCTCTTCTCTTGTCTCGCGCAGCTATGGAGGATGGAGCTTGTTGGAGAGGGATTGAGGTTGCTTGAGCTTGCCTCAAGGATCATGGAGCTACCGGCATGCACGGGAGAGGAGGGTACTCGATCGGGCATCAAGGTAAGCTCACTACACCCCATAGGTAAGGAGGGCGCTTCGACTATGTGAGAGGTAGCCATGGCCACTCAGCTTGAAAGGCTTGACCAATAAGTGATCCGTAGGTCTCCGAGGTTGATCTTGTAGCTCCCTTTATTTTAGTTCCATTGCCGGGATAGACGGAATTGAGCCTTGAGCGCCGCGTGCTTCGAATCTAGCATAGAGATAGGGTTTTCAGCCCGAACTGGTGCTTGTGATAGATAGGAGATTTAGGTGGTTTGATCTTCGAAACAAGTAAGTATTTTGGTTTGTTGTTGAGTAGGCAATTAGGTAAATCAACCTCAACCACTATTTTTATTTTTGTTGCACTTGGATAGGATTAGGACAGAGGAAATAGGGAAAATAGAAGGGTTTTTTGCTGCTGAAAACTGGGAGAAAGAGGCATAAAATCTAAATCTTGAGTAGATGGGTGCAAAAGGGGAAACCATAAGGTTGAAGGAGATTTGAGCAGGGAAATAAGAGGCTCAAAAGGTTAGGGGAGGCCTCATTGTGCAGTCAAACATCGAGAGAGAGAGAGCTTGAGAGAGTGTGTGTGAGTGCAGGTACAGAAGGGGTTCGATCCGGTCGTTTTGCTGTCGCCCAACCATTCCAATATTCCTTGCCCTTCTCTGAGTTGTGCTTGTTTGATTTGGAAAGTTGTAGCTTGTACAAGAACCCCCACGCATAGCATTCGTCACTCGCGTCCTCGGAACTGCACCACAACAAATGCAGTCGGACCAAGCTGTAGGTGTCTGATTCCCAGAATCAAACACTCGGACTGTCTGACTCTTGGAGTCAAACCACCTGTGGTCCAATCAAACCACTTGTCCAATCGAACCCACCACCTTAGACTCGGACCACCAGGTCCGATTGGACCAACTACGCGATCGAACCGTTTGACTCTACCAGTCAAACCATACCACGTGGTAGTAGGACCCATTTTTAGACTCGAACCCACCCGTCCGATTGGACCGCCATCAAACAATCAGACCAACTGGACAATCGGACCACCCAGAATCGGACGGTCTGATTCTGGGAATCAGACCACCATGGCAAAACATTTTAAACTGGTAAGTGAGCCACCTCCTCAATACAAGGCCACTCCGAACACATTCCCAAACATCCCTGAGGACCTGACCCGGCTCTCAGAAGCCAGAATTTGGAGAAACCACACCTGGGCAGCAGCCTAGAGTCAACCTCTAGTAGCTGGCCATAGAACAGACAAGACTTAGAGTTGAAACTGGCCCTCGGATTCCAATCCGACCTTGACAGGGTGTAGAGTGTGCAGCATAGACCCTAGACAATACAAGAGGACAGCTAGGAAATGCATTTAGAGCCATATTAGGCTACGAACAAAAGGGGGAAAAGTGAGAACTGCATTGCTCATTTTGCATTCACACCCCGCGCTGATTTCATAATTTAAAGTGCACTAAAAGGGAGAAAGCATGATTTGGCACTGTGCACTAGAAAGTACTAAGCCCAAGTGTGAATAAAATTGACAGCTGCTTTCAATAACAAGGAACTCACATAGAATCATAATAATTCAAAGAACCCACCAATAGGAGCAGACCCTGAGACGTAGTTGGGTGCCACAGAGCCCCGTTAATAGGACCTTGAAGACCTCGAAGAGTTCAAAGACGACAGGATTGAGGGCAAGTCACTACCCAAGCTGATTGGACTTAGTGACAACCTGGTGGAGCGAGAGGTTGCAAAAATGTCAAGAGCACACGCGGACGGACCAGCTAGACTTGGGTGAGTTCCCAATCGAATTGCAACGTATGGTCAACCAATATGACTGGCTAACAAGGACCGTGATCCATGGTAGACCAATCGAGGAAGTAGTTACGAGACTTGAGGAAGAGAGGAAGGCAGCTAGGAAAGCGTTGTAGATCCCAATGATGAGGAGTCATATGTGAACCCTTACTGCTTTCCTAGCTCTACCATTTATAAATGGAATCAGCAGTGAGGAATTTTACAAGGCACTGGCAAGCAACTCGAGCTTGCAGAGAGATGTGCTCGCTAGGTTTTTCGATGAGGTAATAAGGCTAGATAATCAACTTAGGGAGAGAAGTGCTAGAAGCTTGAATCGAGATGGCTCTAGCCTAAGAATCACAGAGAAAGCCACAACCTATAGCGAGAGATCAGCCCCTGACATGCAAGATAAGGGCAAGAGCACGGCACAAGACCAAGAGCTAGTTGAAGTCAGGATAGAGCTAGCATGGTTGCAGGAATTGGTAAAGAGACCCACTAGACTGCATGTCCAGTGTGTGCACTGTGGAGGCAACCACATCCATACCGAGAGCCCGGACCCAAGATCCAGGCTTTGTGCAAATTGCGGAAGGTTTGGCCACGATGCAATGCATTGTCGATTGCCAAGAAGGTTTCCTTACGCACAGCAGTACAACTCACCATACTACACAAATAGGCCACCTAACTTCTTTAGAAGAGGAGCCCCATTGGCCCTTCCAGCACCTAATGATGCAAAACTATCCGTTCCTAGATTAGAGATCAATCCCACAGGCATACCGGGACTGCCTGGACCCTTCATGACACATTCACTGAGTGACACTCCCATCCACTACGTGGAAGAGCCCAATGAGGAGTCATATGTGAACCCTTATATCTCGTATAATGAAGAGGGTCCTCATGGACTATCAACCAATGCCGGTGATGGCGTTAGGAAGGGGAAGAGGCTAAGGTTTTTCAGGGCCAACCCAAGGCCTAGTCATGTGCTGGACTTGTGGTCACCCTGGTCACATATTGACATGATGCCTAGAAAAAGAGCAGGCTAATAGGGAGAGAGCTGATCTCAGGTGTGCCGAGTGCAGCATCACCCATCTCTTCAAGGAATGCCCTAGAAAAAAAGCCATCCTCAAGCTCAGGCAATGTACCATCAGTACCTTTGGGGCTGTTTGGCATTGAGACATTCGACAGTGAGGATACACCCATCCCGCTGCATGTCATGACATGTGCATAAACGTGGCAAGCCGGCATATCACTGCATGGGCCTAGCAACCTAGACGCTGCCTCAATAGGGAAGAAGAGTCGTAGGCAGAGAAAGAAGAAAACCGACGCTAAGATCACTCTCAAAACTGACAGAGAGACAAACTGATGCTGAGGTTGAGACCACGCTCCGAAAACAGTTGAGAAATGGAGTGCTAAGGTAGAGGAGTACCCCCGCTCGAAGCACCAATTAGAAGCGATTGAAAAGGTCAAGGAGTGGCTAAAGGAAGCCCAAGAGAACATGAAGGATGCTGATGCCATCATAGAAGACGAAACTGAGGACTTCTCTAGTGTGAGCAGCCCAGTCTCACCCTCTCGACCAAGGTCAAGAGATGCACCTATGCCATGGGCAGCACCACCCAAGAGAAGCTTAGGAGCTACAGGCTAGCAAAACACTCAAGGCCAATGGCCTAGAGGTGTGGGAATGGAGGAGAGACAAATGACAAGTAACCTCCTCACGACATTAGTAACCACCCCATTAACCCTAAGCTTAGGAGATCTGCTTAGGCACCCAGCATCCGATGCTTTGGCTGGAATTGAAGCACTAGGTGGAGGAACCAATTGAGCAAATTGCTGATGACCTGCATGAGCATGATGCAATCACATAGATATCGAGCTTGACGCTACACTCAGTGCCTAAATATCTGCATGTAAATGCTTTTTGGGAGGGCACCGAGATGCATGTTGTGCTACCTATCATGGCCCTAGGAGACATGACATGGAAAGGAATCACAGACACGGGTGCAAGGGTTAGTGTCTTGAGCCACACAATCTTGTAGGCCTAGGGAAACCCTCCCATCGAGACTACTAGGTTCAATGTCACACGAGCAAATGGAATGAAGGTAAGGCCATTTGGAGTTTTAAAGAATTGGCCAGTGAAGATTGCAGGTGTCCAGTTCTCTGTACACTTCATTGTTATGAAGGGAGTGGACTACGACATCCTACTAGGCCGACCCTGGATAAGGAATGCACGAGTCATCGAGGACTAGGGCAATGGTCTAATCTTCTTAGGGAATCGAAAGGAAGTAGTAAGGGTGGAGATGGATACCTGGAAGACAACACTTGTGATCTAGATGCCATCTCAGCCACATTGAGGGGTGACACACAACCAACCACATCGTATGGGCCGCTGACCAAGTATGTCCCCTGCCCTGAGGATGAGCGAGATTGGATGCATGTCCTTGCAATCATCGATCTCCCATTCTCAAACAATGAGGAGGAGCATAAGTAAGCCGCACAAGCCATGTGCATGCCAGATGAGGAACACTCAGTACCACTCTACATGATGGCAAGGAGTGCATGTGGTTGGCCCAAACCTATCACTTTCCATGTCCCAAATAATAAGCTAGAACTCTAGGAGACCCTAGAGTATTTGATAGGAAGATTGGAGGGAAATCCTTCCACTAATCTCTTGCCCCTCAGAGACCTCCTGGGTGAGCGCAAGTGGAAGTGGACCAAATTTCACGACTTGAACTTGCTATACAATTGGGCTCTAGTCACCGATGAGAAAGAGGCTAGAAAGGAGGACCCAGGAGACGACGAGCAGCCAGGGAGTGATGGTTCTGACAATGAATATGAGGATTGTTCCTCCATCAGTGAGGAGAGCGAGGAGGAAATGGATACCGTGGGGTACGATACTGATGGAAGGGTGATAGAGCAGATAAGAGCAGACTCCATGCCCCGAGAAAGAAATGCATATGAGATCAAGAGAGAAGTTATGAGATTGGATTGTGATCGCTCTTGGTTGGAATGCATAGGGGAAGTGGATTATGAGCAGTGCCTAACCACTAGTGGTACCTGTGTTTAGGACAGACACACCTACTGAACTACGACCACCCGGGGAGACTCCTTCCTCCAATGAGGGCTATGAGTTCAACTTAGAGTTTGAAGTTAATACGGAGAGCAACCTTGAAATACCCATGCCATCCAAAACCAAACGCACCAAGGGGGACTTGCCGGTCTACCTAAGGCGCAATTGACTAAAGGAGGAAAGAAAGAAACGAACAAAAGAGTCAGACGCAAAATGACAGAAGAAGCTGCATGACCTACCCAAATGCTTCACTAAGTTCAAGAAGGGACAGAGTGGTGGTCCTTCCAGGAGCAAAGAGGCAGGGTCAGACCAATGAGCCTATTGAAGGACCTGCCAAGATCAAGGAAGACAACTTGGAATGGGAAGGTGAGAAGCCTCGACCTGTATTCATAGTAAACTACCTAACCAAGGATGAGGAGGCTAGCCTTGTTGCTCTTCTACGAGAGTACGTGGACGTGTTTGCCTGGTCTCTGGATGAACTTAAGGGAGTCGACCCCAAGGTTGTGACCCACAACATCCCTATGGTCCCTGAGGTTGTCCTTGTAAAACAATGCCCTTACCCCATGAATCCAAAGCATGCCCATGCAGTAAAAGAGGAGATTAATCAACTCATGAGAGCAGGATTCATCTACGAAATAGAGCACACAGACTGGGTATCACCAATAGTGATCGTTATGAAGAAAAACGGAAAGATCCGAGTGTGTGTCAACTACAAGAAAGTCCATGCCACTACGAAGAGAGATAACTACCCATTGTCATACACCGAGCATATGCTTGAGATTATGGCAGGTAAAGAAGCCTATAGTTTTCTGGATGGCTTCTCGGGCTACAATCAAGTGCGAGTACACCTCGACGATAGGCACAAGACTGCCTTCGCTACAGAGTGGGGGTATTTGCCTACATCGTTATGCCCTTTGGGCTAATGAACACGCCCGCAACCTTCCAATTCCTGATGTGCACGATCTTCAAAGACATGCTCATACATGAGCTAGAGGTGTTTGTGGACAATCTATGCATACACTCTAGCTGGGCGAAACACTTAGAGAAACTATGGGTAGTCTTTGAGCAGTGCCAACTTTATAATCTCTCATTGAACCCCCTCGAGTGCCAATTTTGGGTGAAACACGAATGCATCCTAGGGCATGTGATGTCCAAGAACGGCATCGCCATTGATTTCTCGAAGATCAGGGTTATTGTTGACTTGCCACCACCCAACAATTATAAGGGTGTTCAGTGCTTCTTAGGTAACACAGGGTACTATCGGTGCTTTGTACTGAATTATGCACTAATCGAAATACCATTGTACAAGCTGCTAATTGTATTCGAATGGACCGGAGAATGCCAACATGCTTTACGAAGAATTGAAAAAGGCTCTTACCACCGCACCCATCTTACGAGCCCCATATTGGACCAGAACGTTCCATGTGCATATAGATCCATCTAAGTTTGCCATTGGAGTTGTTTTGTGTCAACCTGGTGAACACAACCTTGATTACCTAGTGAGCTTTGCTACCAAGCAGCTCACTGACACGGAGATGAACTATTCCACTACGAAAAGGGAGGGGCTGGCCATGGTGTTTGCCATTAAGAAATTTAAACATTACCTTTTGGCCACACCCTTCACCTTTCTTGTTGACCATCAAGCATTGCTCTATCTAGTGAGCAAGCCTTGCACTACAGGACGCATTGCACGATGGTTATTGCTTCTTCTAGAGTTTGACTTCTCTGTGGTTGTACGCAAAGGGAAACATCATTACATGGTAGATCACATGTCCCGCATACCCACAGGTGAAGCCGTTGAACAAGGCGTAATGGACGACCTTCTAGATATGCATCTCTTTGGCCTGTCGAGTGACAGGAAATTATTCAAGGCTGATTTAATGCCATACTAGGTTGGCGATATCGTCCACATGTTGGAACATGGTCTACTCGAGAAACCTATTGAGAAGGCCAAGCTTAGGAGGCTTATTGTGAAGATCCAGCCCTATCAGCTGATTGCCAGCCAAGTGTATATGTTAGGGCAAGATGGGTTCCTACGCAAGTGTGTGTGCAAACATGAGATGCACGACACATTGAGAGAGGCACACACCAGAATCGCTAGGGGGCAATTCAGTGGAGACACGACAACCCCCAAGGTGCTGCAGTGTCAACTATGGTGGCCCACAATATTCCATGACGCAGCTAGATTTGTCAAGCACTGATGAGTGCCAAAGGACTAAGGTCCCCGTGCGTAAGGACAAAATGGAATTGACCCTTGTAATAGCATGACAACCTTTCGAGAAATGGGGCATTGACTTCATCAGACCCATTAGTCCTATGGCCCAGTATTCACAGGCTCGATATATCATCGTAGCAACTGACTATTTGACGAAATGGGCTGAGGCAAGAGCCACAATGAAGAACGATGCAAGGACCACAGCGAAGTTCTTATGGGCACAGGTCATCTCGAGATTTGGTTGCCCTATTGAGATAGTGAACGACCAAGGCACCCATTTCATCAATGAGGTGATTGCCCACCTGCTCTCAACCTTCTTGATCATCCATAGGAAGTATTCGCCATACTATCCCTAAGCCAATGGCCAGGCAAAATCAACGAATAAGATCTTGGTCAACGTGCTCATAAAGGTGGTTTCCACTTCTCGGAGTGACTGGGATAACAAGATCATGGCATCTTTATGGGCCTATCAAGCAGCCTATAAAATGGTTGTGGGACAAATGCCCTTCAGGCGAACATACAGAATCGAGGCTATCCTACCTTTAGAATTTTTTATCCCTAGCTTCAGGATAGCTGTGCAGGAGCATTGCGAAGGGAAAGAGGCTTAGACTAACCATCTTATCAAGTTGGAACACCTCACTAAAGCTAGACTCATCGCCACCCATGCTCTAATTTGTGAAAAGGTGCAAGAAAGATGTGATTTGACAAGCATGTCAAACAATGTGATTTTGGCTAGGGCGACCTTGTGTTTTTGTACTCTGTGAAGGGCCATAAGCAGAAAATTAAGTTTCGAGGATTAGAACCTTTTAGAGTGTGTGCCATCAGTAGGACGGGCACTGTCGAACTTGAAACACTGGAAGGCGAGGGCATAGGCTTTCTCAATGGCAGTTGCATGAAGAAGTACTACCCTCCCACACATCCTTTACATGAGCACCCTATGATAGAGGCCCATGTCAATGTCTGTGCTGCAACTATCACCAAGATAGAGGATGATGAGAAAGTTGTTGCTCCAGCTTATTTACGAATCAAGCCACAGCCCAAAAGACACGTTCTTTTGATGCTTTTATCGATGAGGGAGCTAACTTCATTATCCTAACCCATGCTCATTGGATCCTCATTGGTCAACCCCAATTGCAGCCAACTAATGCTAAACTTAGCCCATTTGGGGGCAAATCCTATGCACTCCTTGGGAAGTGCAAAGCCGTTGTCTCTATTGAGTCTGAAAGTTCGCCAATCATCTGAATCTATGTGTTGCCCAACACGAAGGAGGCAAGCAAGGCATCGTTGCTAGGGTGCACTTTCAAAAAACAAACCCATTGTTACGTCAATTATGACCTACAGCGTATCCACCTCACCATAGGAAATGTGTGTGTCATGACAACTTTCAGCAAGGGCAATGTGGGTCCCTCCAAGACCACCACTCCACCAATAGAGAAGACCATGCCTGAGGCTAAGGGGAGGGGTTGTGATGTGTCACACTCCACTCAGCCCACAAAACACCACCCCACCAAACCCACTCCTAAGGTTAAGCAACCTACATTTCAATGGGTACCTAAACATCAAGGCAAGCCTTCCCACAATAAGCAAACATGACCCCTCAGACCTAGAAACTCTCATGCAAAGCCTAGAAAGTAGCCTAGATGCCAAAGCCGTAAATGCACCCTTAAGCCGCGATAGGTCCCCATAACCCTATTACATGCTCAAAGACACTATGAGGGAAACAACTGGATCTGGGTGCCCAAGACATCAGTCCTTAAGAACAAACCCCTTACACAGCTTGCAGCCACACCTACTTCAAGCAGCGTGTTTACTAAACAACCAACCATACCTAAGACCCAAGCTGTCAAATCTATGACAACCACAAAGGCCCCAAAACCTAAGCCCATCTATCGGCCAAAGCCGCAACCCGCTGGCTCTAAACCAGTCACTACTGATGCCAGAGCAAAGTCTCTAGAGACTTGACCAATCAGTCCCGTGCAGCCTGAACCCACTATGTCTCTCGAGATCTCACAAACCCATCAACTTACCTAGCAGCTAGATGTCCCACAATCATCTAATGCGACTGACTCTTGCATGCTCAAAGCATCTCATGATGAAGGTTGCACATCTTCCAAGCCACAGGACACACAAGTAACCTTCCAAGCGGATGGTCATCCCAAGGAGCAATCTAGCGGAACATCATCGCTAATGCATCCATCTAGTTTTGTTCCACTGCAGTCACCAACAAGTCTTAGGCCTTCATATGAGCGACGCTCATTTCTTGCTATGGCCCAGGACCTTGCTGCCAATTCAGGTGATGACTTGGTTACTTGCATTAAAATGCTGGATAGCACATTCACGACCTTCTCCTGAAGTTATGAGCGGTTAGACCTTGGCCTTCTTGATAAGCCACTTGCTTCTGAAGTCCGTGCTTTACCATGCACCTGGGAAGAGTACAAGCTCATGACTATCAAATTCCCCAAGGTTGCAGTTGAGCTTATCGCTAGCCATGAAGTCTCAAAGGAGCAAGCAATCATTGGCAGGATGCTGACCTCATTCCGAAAGCCTATCGGCTCTGCACCAATCCAAGAGCTTGAAGAGCTCGTGAGTCTTACAAACTCTATCTCTTCATTCTTACAGCAATGGTACGCCTTATGTCTCCAAGGGGAGTGAAAAGGTTGCCAAATTATGACGAATGCTGAATAGAGACACGCAATCAAGGTTGCGGAATATGACCCCACGTACGTAGCTCCTACTTCTTTTCGGTTATGGCCATCCTGCGTAATAAACTGCTTGATGACCATTATTGGCCCATCCTTACATCGACCAAGTCCTTACAGAAGAAGAGCTACACATTGCTAGCTGCCTCAAATCTGGCAATGTGCTACATGATGTCCTAACGTATATCGCGCAAGCATCCATTAGACCACATGAACTTGACCGTCATGCCCAATTGGAATACAACCCAAATTTCTACCAGTGGTGGCTTTGTCAAATTAAACACACCACACTGTGCTTTAATGCCGTTGCCTCGTCCTATTCAATCCTAGAAAGGATTTTCATATTTCCACAAGGGGGAGGGGGTAAGGTGATCAGGAAAACATAACACAAAGGAAAAACATAATGAAGAGTTTAACTACACATAAAAACTTAAGAGCAAAGCGCACTTGGAAAATTCATGTCTTTTCTTTCAGTTTGTTATTTCTCAAATATCATGTTCTCATGCAGCTTTTCTAATTGTTCAATTCTTTCATAATGCCATAATTCAATCTTGCCTACCCCATCAATACTAATTATGGGTATTGTTGCATGGTAGGTACCCACAATGGCAGGACAGAAAAAAGGTGGTAAGCTTCCATTCACGGAAGAAGAACAAGCCAAGTAGAGGATAGGTGTGGAGACATGAGGATTTAATCAGTTCACCTTCAAGCACACTCTAAACCCGGACGAAGCCATCCTAGAGGAGACAACATTAAAGCAGTTGGTGGACAAGTGTACTCTCCGAAAGTATGTGGAGAGAGTGGGACAAGCAGTGGATTACAATGCTTGTGCAGAGTTCTTGAGGATTTTTTATGCTCGTAGGAAGTGTGGCATAGTGACAGTAAGAAGAGGGGATGTTGCCCACCAAGTGGAGGTACCGTTTGACGCTGAAGTGGTGGAGAAGGCCCTTGTCTTGGCCCCCAAGGCTGTGAAGCATCATAGAAGAGATGTATATGCCATGCTGGGGATGAACAGGAGTGAGATGCACATAGTGGGTGGAGTAAGTTTGGCAAACATCCCAAACCTGGAAGTAAAGATGCAAGAAAAGATGGTCCATGCCCTCTTCTCAGGATAGAGATACAATGCTTTGATGAACAGGATCAGTGTTCTGATGTTAGAAAGCATAGTGGTAGGGTCCCCTAAGAAAGTGGATTGAAACGGGTTCGTCATAAAGACCATCAAGTCAACAGCAAAGGCCCTTGCTACGGGTGCAGTAGTAGAGCTGGAGGAAAGTCCCCAGCCTCTACAGGGAGATCAGCCCGCAAGAAGTCCTCTACCAAGGCTTCTACCATCAGATACGTTGGTGTACTGACGGCCATTATTCACGAGGCCACCAAGGAAGCAAGGGGAATTGAAGAGATAGTAGCACTCTCCGAGCCACTGCACCTTGAGGAAGACAGATCCAGTGAACACACCATTAGTGACAGAGAAGAGCCTGAAGCACCATCCACTCAAGCCAAAGCTAGGGTACAAGGAAAGGCGAAGACTGCCAAGATCCAAAAACAGAAGAAGGAAAGGTTAAGCAAGGAAGAGAAAGCTGATTGAAAAGAGCACAAGAAGAGTCCAAGAGAATGGAGGAGAAACGAAGGAGAAAAGAAGAGGAAGAATTTGAAAGGATCAGAGAAGAGTCAAGAATAGCCAAGGAGGAGAGGAAGAGAAGAACTAAAGATGAAGCTGAAGAAATGAGGAGGAAGAAAGCTGCAAATTTGGTAGAGGCAACTCGCAGGTCCATGGAAGAGACCCATGGAGGGGGAGAGATGAGCCCACTGAGCCTGCAACATGAGGCTAGAGTTAGTGGCAGTGTAGAAATAGCCCCAGTGGTTGCAGGAAAGGGCAAGGCCCCACTGCACCCCCTCCCCTCTTCCCTTGTGCCATTCCCAGCTGAAACCACACCCACCACAACACAGGAGTCGATGCCAGCTATGGACATGGCTCAATTAATGGCAATGATAGACCTCCTGGCTAACAAAGTGGCGGAGATTTCCCTCGAAGCAGGAACAAAGAGGCCAACCGCAGCAGCAGATGCAGAATCACGCTAAGACCCTAAACGGCAGAAGCTGGAAGCATCAACCACTACGGCCCCTCTCACAGTGTCACCAGTAGCAGACTACGATGCATATGTGGCTGAGCTCCTCACTTAGTTGAGCAAGGCCGGAGAGGAAAAGAAAGCAGCCTTAGCAGAGATAGATGTTGAATAAGAAACCTTGGGAGCTTTGAGGCTCAACGTGTCCAAGCAAGCTGCAGATCATTAAAAAGAGCTTGACCTAAAAGAGCAGTTGGATGCCAAGACCAAGGAAACTCAAGAGAATGAGGATCATTTGAGGCAAAGATTGGAGGAGGAAGAACAGGATCTATTGGCTCATCTAAAGAGTCAAAAAATGTTAATTCCACAGTATGATGAGCTAATGGAAAGGACCGTTCACTTAGAGAAGCACCGGCAAGAAGAAAGCCAGGAGTCAGAAAGAGCAACATCAAGAGCAAGAGGACGCCCTGGCATTCCAGTTGTGATATGAAATAGAGGAGCAAGGAAGACTAGAAAGAGAGATCCAAGTCCTAGAGCAAGAAAGGCAGGATGCCACAGGAAGAAGCACACAGGAGTTGAAAGATGACTTGGAAAACACAAAAAGAGATGTGGAAGCTCTCATGGCTATGGCAATCACAAAAATAAGACTGCATTTTGCGAGTGAAAAAGTCATGAGCAAATCTGGAAAGAACTATCAGAGAGATTCACAGAGGCACAATTGCAGTTTACCATTGCGGAACAAGGAAGAAAAACAGCAAAAGAGCAGCTGGACCGCCGCAATAAGGAGAAGACGTAGATGCTAGACTAAGTGAATGAGCAACAATAGGTGGTAGTGATGCTGTCTCAAGAAATGGAGGGAAGGAAAAAGATGGAAGAGAAGGCATGGCAATGGGAGCATCACAACTTCAAAAGAGTGTGTGGACTAACAGAATGCCTGGCGGCGAGTGAATGCAAAAGAGTGTTCGCGGAATCAAGAGCAGATGCTGCCAAAGTGTGCTCAAACACTCAGAGACAAGCCTTCTTGAGCACGGTGCTAAATGTCACCCAAGTTGAAGATGAGGACTCAATGGAAAGGATGAAGAGGAAGTTAAAATTGACATCTCATGCCTTGAGATATGGCCTTCAAGAACACGCCCTTCCAATCAGCACATGTATTACTACGGCACAACAATATAGTTACCTATGGCAAGCCAGCCTTACCTATGACAACCACCACCTGAAGTAAAATTTCAACTAGGGTTTGAAGGAAAATTTCAACAACCACCACCTGAACACCAGTAAGCGGTAGAGCAAGCCACAGAAGAGGGGCCAGACTTTGAGCAAGAATTCAAGGAAGAACAACACAAAGAGCCCAGTCCGCCCTTGCCTAAATTGCCACCGAAAGAGCCAGAAGGGGCACAAATTCCTGAACACATGGTAGAAGCCCAAAGAAGAAGGCAAGAGCTTGCAGAGCAAGCCCAGAGGAGAGTGAGAGTACGGCCATAGCAACTCCTTGAAGAGCCCATGCCGATACGCATGGATCCCCATCCCATCAACTGGTCTCATGAGTTGACTATATGGCAACAGTAGGAGTTCTAGACACGACCATTTGAGCTCTCCTTTTCTTATCCACGAGCTTTGGATCGTGTTCTACCCCTGGAGATGGTGGAAAGAATCAATAGAATGGCTAATGACCTCACCAATAGATGGATAGAGGAGAGAAACATTGTAGTTACCAGACGGAGGCAAGAACCAGCATATTATTGGTAGGACAAGGTGAACCGGGTTCCCAAGTCTCTCCAAGGCTACGAGGCGCAACCAAAGTGGAGGAGGAGTATTTGGGATACCAAATTTGATGCCTGGACTGCTTTTTCTGCAACTCATTGCCTAAAGAGTGGAACGACCCCATCTACATGCCTTACCCCCGCAGACATGGAGTAGACCATGACAAGAACCTGCATGGGCCCCTTGACTTTCCAACAATCTACAATGTCAATGCACGGACTCCTAAGGGATGCTTGGTTTTTAGATTGGAGGATATCCTTCCATCCATCAACCACTTCCTCGAGGAGTTCTCCTCATGTCCAGACCCGGCATTTATAGTAACATGTAATTACCTTAGGCTCATTAAGTTTTTGCTTAAGCAAAAGCCTGCAGCTGAGGAAGCCCACCTTCCTTCGCTCTTTTTTTATATCAACTTAGGCATTGATAGTCGTGCCATGGCTAGGCTCATGATGAGGGCAACCTTACTCCCCTCCTTCTACACGGAAATCCTAGAGGACATGAGCGATATACGCTTCACGAGGTGTAACCATCCCTTTTTGTCATCAGCACCTCTGAAGGTAAGAGCTAGCATCAAAGAATATCTGCAAAGCCACGCATTTTTTACTAAGTGCCTGAGGCCATGTCCATATAAGGATGATAGGAATACAGCATAATAACTCTTTTTATATTCCCGTCGCAGCCATGATCAATAAGTTATCCAAAAAAAACAAGAGAGAGAGAGAAAGAAAGAGAAAAAAGAAAAAAGAAAAAGAAAAGAGGCCATTACCAGGAATGAAAAGAAAGAGGGCACTAGAGAAAAAAAAGATGTAAGAAAGAGAAAAGCAAAGGTTTGAGCTCCCCATGAAACATCTTGAGTTCCACATTCACTGCACCTAAGTTTCCACCTAGCCCCTTCCACATCTCATGATTAGGGCACATCAAGGGGAGGACTACCAAACCTGTCACCCTAAGCTCTGCAGCACCGTACCCATGACAATGCAGGAAGTGGGTCCTCAAGTGTGGGACAACACCGTGGGCTTGCCCAAGCGACCCAACTCCCAATTCCACTGCCACGTGCACTGCATGTACCACGGAGAGGCAGACACACCCCTTAGGAAATGCACAACTTTGCCTTGCAGATTAAGATCAGGCCGTATCAAGGAGAAAGCACATCAACCGATGGATCCGCCCCAACACCATTTTCAATTTTAAGGGAAGATCTTTGTTAAGACACCTTTCGGAGGGACCCAATTCAACCCCATTTTCAATTTCAAGGATGAATCCCTCCAACACCATCCTTGACAAGGGCATGTTTACAAACTCAAAAGGCCACCCAGCCACCAACACTACCACCTTCTAAGCTACCACCAAGTATATGCAACGGTACCAGGTTAACATAACA